>NW_027184483.1:0-302500 GCF_021155775.2 Neodiprion pinetum
CAATTTACTTTTAAAAAGAGGGTGATTAGAAAAAAAAATTTTTTCCACAATATTTCAATTCTTTGAAATCATGCATGATTATCAGAAAAATCCTGAATATTTTTAATTATTCGCTTATTTTTTAGTTTGTTTTATTCTTTATAATTTTGTCCATTCTCAATCATTTTTTTTTCTGTTACATTATTTACCCCAATTATCTTCATTTATATTTTATCAATTTGATATATAATATGAATATATATAAATATATATATACATATACATCTATATATATATATATATATATATATATATGGTATATTATAATCTTCAATTCACTTTTTAAAAAAGGAAAATTGAAAAAAAAATTGTCTCGCAATATTTAAATTTCTAAAATTATGTATAATTGTCAGAAAAATCCTAAATATTTTTAATTATTTGCTTATTTTTCATTTCATCAATTTTTTTATAATTTCCTCCATCAACAATCATTTTTTATTTGATTACATCATTTACCTCGATTACCTCGATTTATATTTTATGATATTAATGTATAATATAAATGAATATGAATATATACATACATATATATCTATATATATACATATATACATATATATACATATATATAATGAATATATATATATATATATATGAATATATATATATGTATATTCTAATTTTCAATTTACTTCTAAAAAATGGAAAAAAAAAAAAAATTTTTTCCACAATATTCCAATTTTTAAAAATTATGTATAATTATCAGAAGAATCCCAATTATTTTTAATTATTTGCTTATTTTTTTTTATTCCATTTTTTATAATTTTTTCCATTCACAATCATTTTTTATTTTGTCACATTATTTACCTCAATTACCTTCAATTATATTTCATTATATTATTGCATAATATGAATATATATATATATATATGAATATCTATATGAATATTATAATTATCGATTTACTTTTGAAAAGACGGAAATTGAAAAAAAAAAATTTTTTCCACAATATTTCAATTTTTTAAAATCATGTATAATTATCAGAAAATTCCTAAATATATCGAATAATTCGCTTATTTCTCATTTTATTTAATTTTTTTATGATTTTTTCCATCCACGATCATTTTTTATTTTGTTACATTATTTACCTCAATTACCTTCAATTATATTTTATTATATTGATGTATAATATGAATATATATAAATATATATATACATATATATCTATATATATATATAAATGTATATATGTATATATATCTACACATATATATGTATATATATATATATATATATATATGAATATACATATGTATATTATAATTTTCAATTTACTTTCAAAAAGAGGTAAATTGAAAAAAAAAATTTTTTCCCACAATATTTCAATTTTTTAAAATTATGGATGATTATCAGAAAAATCCCAATTATTTTTAATCATTCGCTTATTTTTTTTTTATTTCATTTTTTATAATTTCTTCCATTCACAATCATTTTTTATTTTGTTACATTATTTACCCCAATTATCTTCATTTATATTTTATTATATTATTGTATAATATAAATATATACAAATATATATATACATATATATCTATATATATACATATATATATATATATATATTCATATATATATATATATATATATAAATATATATACATATATACATGAATATATATATGTATATTATACTTCTCGCAAAAATTAAGGGAACAACAAAATTTTCGCAATTTTATGGTGATTTTCAACAGGCTGTATTTCAGTGAAAAATGGTCGTGCAAGAAATAAAAAAACAAAGCTTTTGAAGCTTGAAGACTCTAGTTTTTGAATTTTTTGGTTAAAAATTTTTCGAAGCACTATTAGCCATGCAATTCTTGGATAAAGCACGAAGAAAAAATTTTCAAAATTTTTTACGTTTTTTCTTTCGCTCTACGGGCATGGAAAAATTTTTCCGAGCTAAACCAATGCATAGGTCGCATAGCCTGTTTATTCAGCTTCAAGATGCTTTCTTTTAAACCTCGATACGACCATTCGTTTTCGAGACATCGAATTTTGAATGCCAAAAGATCCTTTTTCACTCAACTGCCGATATCTCTGGAACTACTGGTCGCACAGCGAGCCGAAGGGCAGTTTCTTTTTCTGCAGAAAATTTCCTACAAAAATCCGTCAAGGTTAATGTCAAAAAAAAATTTTTTCCACCTGTAGCGTTAACGTGAAAAAAGAGCAAAAAAATGCCATTTTGCCTTTTTTTGGATAATTGACTGTATCTTCGTCAATATTGGGGGGAAAGCTTAGGTTAGAAGAAAATCTTACAGTCTAATGTACCCCAAAGGTCCCCCCAAATCGGTAGATCGATCGGTTCAGCGGTTTTCCTGGACCGATTGATTGAAATTTTGAAAAAATTAAGGGAACAAGGTTTTTGGTTCTTAGAGAATTTTTGGATGATCGACTGTATCTTCGTCAATATTGGGGGGAAAGCTTAGGTTAGAAGAAAATTTTGCAGCCTAATGTACCCCAAAGGTCCCCCTAAATCGGTAGATTGATCGGTTCAGCGGTTTTCCTGGACCGATTGATTGAAATTTTAAAAAAATCAAGGGAACAAGGTTTTTGTTTCTTAAGGAACCTTGTTCTCTTAATTTTGTCAAAATTTCAATCAATCGGTCCAGGAAAACCGCTGAACCGATCGATCTACCGATTTGGGGGGACCTTTGGGGTACATTAGGCTGTAAAATTTTTTTCTAACCTAAGCTTTCCCCCCAATATTGACGAAGATACAGTCAATTATCCAAAAAAAGGCAAAATGGCATTTTTTTGCTCGTTTTTCACGTTAACGCTACAGGTGGAAAAAAATTTTTTTTGACATCAACCTTGACAGATTCTTGTAGGAAATTTTCTGCAGAAAAAGAAACTGCCCTTCGGCTTGCTGTGCGACCAGTAGTTCCAGAGATATCAGCAGTTGAGTGAAAAAGGATGCTTTGGCATTCAAAACTCGATATCTCGAAGACAAATGGTCGTATCGAGGTTTAAAAAAAAGCATCTTGAAGCTGAATAAACAGGCTATGCGACCTATGCATTGGTTTAGCTCGGAAAAATTTTTCCATGCCCGTAGAGCGAAAGAAAAAACGTAAAAAATTTTGAAAATTTTTTCTTCGTGCTTTATCCAAGGATTGCATGGCTAGTAGTGCTTCGAAAAATTTTTAACCACAAAATTCAAAAACTAGAGTCTTCAAGCTTCAAAAGCTTTTTTTTTTTATTTTTTGTACGACCATTTTTCACTGAAATACAGCCTGTTGAAAATCACCAAAAAATTTCGAAAATTTCGTTGTTCCCTTAATTTTTGCGAGAAGTGTATAATTTTCAATTGACTTTTACAAAGACGGAAATTGGAAAAAAAAATTTTTTTCCACAATATTTCAAATTTTCAAAATCATGTATAATTATCAGAAGAATCCCAAATATTTTGAATGATTCGCTTATTTTTTATTTTATTAATTTTTTTATAATTTTTTTTATCCACAATCATTTTTTATTTTATTACATTATGTATCTCAATTACCTTCATTTATATTCTATTATGATAATGTATAAGATGAATATATATAAATATATATATACATATATATGTATATATATATATACACATACATGTATATATATATATATATATATCTATATATATATATATATATATATATATATATGTATATATACATACGAATATTATAATTTTCAATTTACTCCTACAAAATGGAAAATTAAAAAAAAACGAATTTTTCTTGCATTATTTTAATTTTCCAAAATTATGTATTATTATTAGAAAAATCCTGAATATTTTTAATTATTCGCTTATCCTTTATTTTATTACATTTTTTTATAATTTCTTCAATTCACGATCATTTTATATTCTATTACATTATTTACCTCGATTACCTTCATTTATATTTTATCATATCAATGTATGATATAAATATATGTATACATATATATCCATATATATATGAATACATGAATATATAAACATATATATACACATACATATATATATATATATATATATATATATATATATACATACGAATATTATAATTTTAAATTTACTTTTAAAAAATGGGAAATTGAAAAAAAAATTTTTTTCACATTATTTCAATTTCTTAAAATTATGTATAATTATTAGAAGAATCGTGAATATTTTTAATGATTTGCTAATTTTTTATTTTATTTCATTTTTTTATAATTTTTTCCATTCACAATCATTTTTCATTTAACTACATTATTTACCTCAATTACCTTCATTTATATTTTATGATATTGATGTATAATATAAATATATACAAATATATGTATACATATATATCTATATATATATATATGTATATATATATATATCTACACATGTATATGTATATATATATATATATGAATATATATATGTATATTATAATTTTCAATTCACTTTTAAAAAGAGGGTGATTGGAAAAAAAAATTTTTTCCACAATATTTCAATTCTTTGAAATCATGCATGATTACCAGAAAAATCCTGAATATTTTTAATTATTCGCTTATTTTTTAGTTTGTTTTATTCTTTATAATTTTGTCCATTCTCAATCATTTTTTTTTCTGTTACATCATTTACCTCAATTATCTTCATTTATATTTTATTAATTTGATATATAATATGAATATATATAAATAAATATACACATATACATCTCTATATATACATATATACATATATATACATATATATATATATATATATATATATATATATATATATATATATACAAATATATATATATATATATATATATGGTATATTATAATCTTCAATTCACTTTTGAAAAAAGGAAAATTGAAAGAAAAAATTGTCTCGCAATATTTAAATTTTCTAAAATTATGTATAATTGTCAGAAAAATCCTAAATATTTTTAATTATTTGCTTATTTTTCATTTCATCAATTTTTTTATAATTTTTTCCATCAACAATCATTCTTTATTTGATTACATCATTTACCCCGATTACCTCGATTTATATTTTATGATAATAATGTATAATATAAATGAATATGAATATATACATACATATATATCTATATATATACATATATACATATATATACATATATATAAATGAATATATATATATATATATGAATATATATATATGTATATTTTAATTTTCAATTTACTTTTGAGAAAAGGGAAATTAAAAAAAAAATTTTTTCCACAATATTCCAATTTTTAAAAATTATGTATAATTATCAGAAAAATCCCAATTATTTTTAATTATTTGCTTATTTTTTTTTATTCCATTTTTTATAATTTTTTCCATTCACAATCATTTTTTATTTTGTTACATTATTCACCTCAATTACCTTCAATTATATTTTATTATATTATTTTATAATATAAATATATTTATACAAATGTATGTATATATATACATATATACATATATATATATATAAATATATATATATATATATATAAATATATATTTTTATATATATATATATATATATATATATATATATATATATATGTATATGAATATATATATGAATATTATAATTTTCAATTTACTTCTGAAAAGACGGAAATTAAAAAAAAAAAATTTTTTCCACAATATTTCGATTTTTCAAAATCATGTATAATTATCAGAAAATTCCTAAATATATTGAATAATTTGCTTATTTCTCATTTTATTCAATTTTTTTATGATTTTTCCATCCACAATCATTTTTTATTTTGTTACATCATTTACCCCAATTACCTTCAATTATATTTTATTATATTGATGTATAATATAAATATATATAAAGATATATATACATATATATCTATATATATATATAAATGTATGTATGTACATATATCTACACATATATATGTATATATATATATATATATATATATATATGAATATACATATGTATATTATAATTTTCAATTTACTTTCAAAAAGAGGTAAATTGAAAAAAAAATTTTTTTCCCACAATATTTCAATTTTTTCAAATTATGGATAATTATCAGAAAAATCCCAATTATTTTTAATCATTCGCTTATTTTTTTTTTATTTCATTTTTTATAATTTCTTCCATTCACAATCATTTTTTATTTCGTTACATTATTCACCTCAATTACCTTCAATTATATTTTATTATATTATTTTATAATATAAATATATATATACATATGTATGTATATATATACATATATACATATATATACATATATATATATATATATAAATATATATATATATATATATATATATATATATATATAGATATATATATATATATATATATATATATATATATATATGAATATTATAATTTTCAATTTACTTTTGAAAAGACGAAAATTAGAAAAAAAAAATTTTTTTCACAATATTTCAAATTTTCAAAATCATGTATAATTATCGGAAAAATCCTGAATATTTTCAATTATTCGCTCATTTTTTATTTGATTTTATTTTTTTATAATTTTTTCTATTCACAATCATTTTTTATTTACGTTACATTATTCACCCCAATTATCTTCATTCATATTTTATTATATTATTGTATAATATAAATATATACAAATATATACATACATATATATCTATATATATACATATATATATATATATATATTTATATATATATATATATATATATATATATATATATATGTATATATATATATATATATATATATATATATATAAATATATATACATATATACGTGAATATATATATGTATATTATAATTTTCAATTGACTTTCAGAAAAGGGAGATAAAAAAAAAATTTTTTTTCACAATATTCCAATTTTTCGAAATCATGTATAATTATTAGAAAAATCCTAAATATTTTCAATTATTTGCCTATTTTTTATTTTATTTTATTTTTTTATAATTTTTTACATTCACAATTATCTTTTATTTTTTTACATTATTTACCTCAATTACCTTCATTTATACCCTATTATATTAATTTAAAATATGAATATATATAAATTTATATATACATATATATGTATATATGAATATATATATATATTTATATATATATATATATATATATATATATACATATACATATATACATTTATATATCGTAATTTTCAATTTACATATAAAAAATGGGAAATTGAAAAAAAAAAATCTTTCTTACGTTATTTTAATTTTTCAAAATTTTGTATGATTATTGGAAAAATCCTAAATATTTCTGATCATCCGCCTATTTTTATTCCATTTCATTTTTTCAAAATTTTTCCAGTTATAATCATTATTCTTTTTATTAAATGATTTACCCTTATTACCTTCATTTATATTCTATTATATGAATGTATATTACGAATATATGTGAATAAATATGTCTATATATAGATATATGTATATATATATATATGTATGTAAATATGTACACGTGTGTGTGTATATATATACGTATATTATGATTTGCAATTTACTTTCAAGAAAAGGGAAATTTCAAAATAAATTTTTTTCTAACATCATTGCAATTTTTCGAAATTATGTATAATTATTAGGAAAATCCCAAATATCCCTGATTATCCGCTAATTTTTTATTCCATTTCATTTCTCTATAATTTCTTTCATTTATGATCATTTTTTATTTTATCACATTAATGACTTTGATTACCTTTATTTATATTCTATTATATCGATTCATAATATAAATAAATATTAATATATATATATATATATACATATATATATCCCTCTCACGCGACTCTGACCGCGCTCGCGTCTCATCCCCTCAACCAGGCATCCACCCTGGGACGTCGCGCATTGCCTTTTGCCCAATCTAGACCGCGCTTGACGCATGTCCTGACGGCCTCCGATATACTGATGGAAGCCCAGCATTACCTTCAGCTGCACACTGACTGTGGCCGGGTCGATGAGACGCCACCACAAATCGACCCTGGGACGACGCGCATTGCCTTTTGCTGGAGTGTGACCGTGCTTAACACGCGTCCACACGGCCTCTGATTGACTGCGGGACGATCTCCAACGCCTTCCGCTCCACTTGAACAATGCTCATGTCGAGTCCCTGCTGCCACCGATCGACTCTGGTACGACGCGCATTGCCTTTTGCTCGACGGTGACCGTGCCTAACCCGTGTCCCCACAGCCTCAGAATGACTGCCGGACGCCCTCCAGCGCCTCCTGCTCCACTTCAACGATGCTCGTGTCGAGTCCCTACAGCCACCGATCGACACTGGGGCGACGCGCATTGCCTTTTGCTTGACTGCAACCGTGCCTAACGCGTGTTCACACGGCTTCCGATCGACGTCGGGACGCCCCTCAACACCTTTCGCTTTATTCCAACGATGCACGTGTCGGGTCCCCGCTGCCACCGATCGACTCTGGGACGACGCGCATTGCCTTCCTCTCGACTGTGACCATGCCTAACACGCGTCCCCACGGCCTCTGATCGACTGCGGGACACCCCCCAACGCCTCCTGCTCCACTCTAACGATGCTCGTGTCCAGGCCCCACTGCCACTGATCGACTCTGGGACGACGTGCATGCCTTCTGCTCGACTGTGACCGTGTTTCACACAAGTCCACACTGCCTCTGATCGACTCAGGGACAACGCGCTTTGCCTTTTGCTCGTCTGTAACCGTGCCTAACACGTGTCCTTACGGCCTCAGATCGACTGCGTGACGCCCTCCAGCGCCTCCTGCACCACTCTAGCGATGCTCATGTCGAGTTCCCACAGCCACCGATCGACTCTGGGTCGACGCGCATTGCTTTTCGCTCGACTGTGACCGTGCCAAACACGTGTCCTCACGACCTCATATCGACTGCGGGACGCTCTCCAACGCCTCCAGCTCTACTCTGACGATGCTTGTGTCAAGACCACATTGCCACCGATCGACACTGGCACGACGCGCATTGCCTTTTGCTCGACTGTGACCTTGCCTAACACAAGTCCCCACTGCCTCCGATCGACTCTGGGACGACGCGCATTGCCTTTTGCTTGACTGTGCCCGTGCCCTACACGTGTCCACACGACCTCTGATCGACTGCAAGAGGCCCTCCAACGCCTCCTGCTCCACTTTAACGATGCTCGTGTTCAGTCCCTACTGCCACTGATCGACTCTGGAACGACGCGCATTGCTTTTTGCCCGACCGTGACCGTGCCTAACACGTGTCCCTACGGCCTCTGATCGACTGCGGAACGCCTACCGTCGCCCTCCGCCTCACTCCGACGATGCTCGTGTCGAGTCCCCGCTCCCACCGATCGACTATAGGACGACGAGCATTGCCTTTTGCTGAACTGTGACCGTAGCGAACACAAGTCCCCACGGCCTCCGAACAACTGCGGGAGGCTATCCAACGACTCCTGCTCCACTCTGACGATGCTTGTGTCGAGTTCACGTTGCTACTGATCGACTCTGAGTCGACGCGCCACGCCTTTTGCTCGACTGTGACAGTGCATCGTCGGAATGAAGCAGGACGCGTTAAACGGCCACCCGCAGTTGATTTGAGGCTGTGTGGACACGTGTTAGGTACGGGCACAGTTGAGCAAAAGGCAATGCGCGTCGTCCCTGAGTCAATCGGAGCCAGTGGGGACTCGTGTTGGGCAAGGTCACAGTTGAGCAAAAGGCAATGCGCGTCGTCTCCGAGTCGATTAGAGGCAGTAAGGACTTGTGTGAAGCGCGATCACAGTCAAGCGAAAGGCAATGCGCGTCGTCCCAGAGTCGATCAATGGCAATGTGGACTTGACACGTGCATCGTCGGAGTGGAGCAGGAGGCGTTGGGGGGCCTCTTGCAGTCGATCAGAGTTCGTGTGGACACGTGTAGGGCAGGGGCACAGTCGAGCGAAAGGCAATGCGCGTCGTCCCGGAGTCGATCGAAGGCAGTGAGGACTCGTGTTAGGCAAGGTCACAGTCGAGCAAAAGGCTAAGCGCGTCGTCCATGAGTCGAACAGTGGCAGTAGGGACTGAACACGAGCATAGTTAGAGTGGAGCAGAAGGCGTTGGAGGGTGTCCCGCAGTCGATCTGAGGTCGTGTGGACACGTGTTTGTCACGGTCACAATCGAGCAAAAGGCAATGCGCGTCGTCCCAGAGTCGATCAGAGGCAGCGGGGACTCGTGTTTGGTACGGTCACAGTCGAGCAAACGGCAATGCGCGTCATCCCCGAGTCGATCGGAGGCAGTGAGGACTTGTGTTAGGGACGGTCACAGTCGAGCAAAAGGCAATGCGCATCGTCGCAGAGTCGATCAGAGGCAGCGGGGACTCGTGTTTGGTACGGTCACAGTCAAGCAAACGGCAATGCGCGTCGTCCCGGGCACGATCAGTGGCAGTGTGGACATGATACGAGCATCGTCAGAGTGAAGCGGGAGACGATAGAGGGCGACCCGCAGTCGATCTGTAGCCGTGGGGACGCGTGTTAGGCTCAGTCGGGGTCGAGCCAAAGGCAATGCGCGTCGTATCAAAGTCGATCCGAAGCAGTGTGAACTTGACACGAGCAGCGTCAAGGTGGAGCTGAGTTAAATGACGGACGTGTTGCAGTCGATCATAGGCCGTGGAGACACGAGGTAGGCACGGTCACAGTTAAGCAAAAGGCAATGCGCGTCGTCCCAGAGTTGATCGGTGGCCGAGGAGACCCGTCACAAGCATCGTCAGAGTTGAGCGGCAGGCGTTGAGGGGCGTTCCTCAGTTGATCAGAGGCCGTGGGGCACCTGTTAGGCATGGTCACAGTCGAGGAAACGGCAATGCGCGTCGACCCAGAGTCGATCATGAGCAATCGGGACTCGACACGAGCATCGTTAGAGTAGAGCGCGAGGCGTTGAGGGGCAGAGTTCCCACTGCCGCCTGTCGACTCTGAAATGACTCGCATTGCCTTTTGCTCGACTGTGACTGAGCCCAACGCGTGTTCCCACGGCCTCTAATTGACTGCTGGATGCACTCAATCACCTTCCGCTTCACTCTAACGATGCCCGCGTCAAGTCCTAACTGCCGGTGATCGACTCTGGAACGACGCGCATTGCATCACGTCCGACCTCGACCATGCTCGGGTCAATTTCTCAATGCCTCAGGTCGACTCTGGGACGACGCGCATTGCCTTTCGCACGACTTTCACCGTGCGCAACACGTGTCCCCACGGCGTCTTATCGTCCGCAGAAAGCCATTTATTGCCCGCCGCGCTACTCTGACGCCGCTTGCGTCGGGTCCCCACTGCCACCAATCGATTCTGGGACGACGTGCATGCCTTTTGCTCGACTGTGACCGTGTTTCACACGAGTCCACACTGCCTCTGATCGACTCTGGGACGACGCGCATTGCCTTTTGCTCGACTGTGACCGTACCAAACACGAGTCCCCGCTGCCTCTGATCGACTCTGGGACGACGCGCATTGCCTTTTGCTCGACTGTGACCGTACCAAACACGAGTCCCTGCTGCCTCTGATCGACTTTGGGACGACGCGCGATGCCTTTCGCTCGACTGTGACCGTGCCTAACACGTGTTCACGCGGCCTCTGATCGACTGCAACACGTCCGTCATTTAACTCTGCTCCACCTTGACGCTGCTCGTGTCGAGTCCACACTGCTTCGGATCGACTTTGGGACGACGCATCGCCCTTTGCTCGACTCCGACTAAGCCGAACACGCGTCCCCACGGCTTCAGGTCGACTGCGGGTCGCCCTCTATCGACTCCCGCTCTACTCTGACGATGCTCGTATCATGTCCACACTGCCTCTGATCGACTCTGGGACGACGCGCATTGCCTTTTGCTCGACTGTGACCGTACCAAACACGAGTCCCTGCTGCCTCTGATCGACTTTGGGACGACGCGCATTGCCTTTCGCTCGACTGTGACCGTGCCTAACACGTAACCCCGCGGCCTCCGATCGACTGCGGGACGACGCGCATTGCCTCTTGCTCGACTGTGACCGTGCCCCACACGAGTCCACACTGCCACCGATCGACTCTGGGTCGACGCGCATTGCCTTCTGCTCGACTGTGACCGTCCCTAACACAAGTCCTCACTGCCTTCGATCGACTCTAAAACGACGCGCATTGCCTTTTGCTCGACTGTGACCGTCCCAAACACAAGTCCCTGCTGCCTCTGATCGACCCCGGGACGACGCGCATTGCCTTTTGCTTGATTGTGACCGTGCCTAACACGTGTCCCCACTGCCTCTGATCGACTCTAGGATGACGCGCATTGCCTTACGCTTGACTGTGACCGTGGCAAACACAAGTCCCTACTGCCTCCGATCGACTCTCGGACGACGCGCTTAGCCTTCTGCTCGACAGTGACCGTGCATCGTCAGAGTGGAGCAACAGGCGTTAAACGGCCTCCCGCAGTCGATCAGAGGCTGTGGAAACACGTGTTAGGCACGGTCACAGTCGAGCATAAGGCAATGCGCGCCGACCCAGAGTCGACCTGTGACGGTGAGGAAGTGACATGAGCACGGTCTAGGTCGAGCAAAAAGCAATGCGCGTCGTCCTGGAGTCGATTGTTAGCGGTGTGGACCCGACGCGAGCATCGTCAGAGTGGAGCGGGTGGCGATAGAGGGCGTCCCGCAGTCGATCGGGGGCCGTGGGGACGCGAGTTGGGCACGGTCACAGTCGAGCAAAAGGCAATGCGCGTCGGCCCAGAGTCGATCAGAGGCAGCGAAGACTCGTGTTTGGTACGTTTACAGTCGAGCAAAAGGCAATGCGCGTCGTCCCAGCGTCGATCAGAGGCAGTAAGGACTAGTGATGAGCACAGTCACAGTCGAGCAAAAGGCAATGCGCGTAGTGCCCGAGTGGATCGGTGGCAATGTGGACTCGACACGAGCATCGTCAGAGTGGAGTGTGCGGCGATGGAGGGCGTCCCGCAGTCGATCTGAGGTCGTGAGAACACGTGTTTGGCACGGTCACAATCGAGCAAAAAGCGATGCGCGTCGTCCCAGAGTCGATCAGTAGCAGTAGGGACTGGACACCACCATCGTTAGAGTGGAGCAGGAGGCGTCGGAGGGTGTCCCGCTGTCGACCCGAGGTCGTGAGGACACGTGTTTGGCACGGTCAAAATCGAGCAAAAGGCAATGCGCGTCGTCCCGGAGTCGATCAGTGGCAGTAGGGACAGAACGAGAGCATTGTTAGAGTAAAGCAGGAGGCGTTCGAGGGTGTCCCGCAGTCAATCTGAGGCCGTGGTGACGCGTGTGAGGCACGGTCACGTTTGAGCAGAAGGCAATGCGCGTCGTCCTAGAGTTGATCGGTGGCTGTGGGGACTCGTGTTGGGCACGGTCACAGTCGAGCAGAAGGCAATGCGCGTCGTCGAAGAGTCGATCCGAGGCAGTGGGGACACGTGTTGGGCACGGTCACAGTCGAGCAAAAGGCAACGCGCGTCGTCCCAGAGTCGATCAAAGGCAGCGGGGACTCGTGTTCGGTACGGTCACAGTCGAGCAAAAGGCAATGCGCGTCGTTCTAGAGTCGATCGGAGGCAGTGGGGACACGTGTTGGGCACGGTCACAGTCGAGCAAATGGCAATGCGCGTCAACCCGCAGTCGATCAGAGGCCGTGAAAACACGTGTTAGGCACGGTCACAGTCGAGGAGAAGGCAATGCGCGTCGTCACAGAGTCGATCGGAGGCAGTAGAGACTTGTGTTAGGCATGGTCACAGTCGAGCAAAAGGCAATGCGCGTCGTTTTAGAGTCAATCGGTGGCGGCGGGGACACGTGTTGGGCACGGACACAGTCGAGCAAAAGGCGATGCGCGTCGTCTAAGAGTCGATCGGAGGCAGTGGGGACACGTGTTGGGCACGGTCACGGTCGAGCAAAAGGCAATGCGCGTCGTTCTAAAGTCGATCGGAGGCAGTGGGGACACGTGTTGGGCACGGTCACAGTCGAGCAAATGGCAATGCGCGTCGTCCCGCAGTCGATCTAAGGCCGTGAAAACACGTGTTAGGCACGGTCACAGTCGAGGAGAAGGCAATGCGCGTCGTCACAGAGTCGATCAGAGGCAGTAGAGACTTGTGTTAGGCATGGTCACAGTCGAGCAAAAAGCAATGCGCGTCGTTTTAGAGTCAATCGGTGGCGGCGGGGACACGTGTTGGGCACGGACACAGTCGAGCAAAAGGCAATGCGCGTCGTCTAAGAGTCGATCGGAGGCAGTGGGGACACGTGTTGGGCACGGTCACGGTCGAGCAAAAGGCAATGCGCGTCGTTCTAAAGTCGATCGGAGGCAGTGGGGACACGTGTTGGGCACGGTCACAGTCGAGCAAATGGCAATGCGCGTCGTCCCGCAGTCGATCAGAGGCAGTAAGGACTTGTGTTAGGCATGGTCACAGTCGAGCAAAAGTCGATGCGCGTCGTCCCAGAGTCGATCAGAGGCATTGGGGACTCGTGTTAGGCATGGTCACAGTCGAGCAAAAGGCAATGCGCGTCGTCCCAAAGTCGATCGGAGGCCGTAGAAACACGTGTTAGGCACGGTCACAGTCGAGGAAAAGGCAATGCGCGTCGTCCCAGAGTCGATCGGAGGCAGTAGGGACTCGTGTTAGGCATGGTCACAGTCGAGCGAAAGGCAATGCGCGTCGTTACAGAGTCAATCGGTGGCGGCGGGGACACGTGTTGGGCACGGACACAGTCGAGCAAAAGGCAATGCGCGTCGTTTCAGAGTCGATCGGAGGCAGTGGGGATCGTGTTGGGCACGGTCACAGTCGAGCAGAAGGCAATGCGCGTCGTTTTAGAGTCAATCAAAGGCCGTGCAGACACGTGTTAGGCACGGTCACAGTCGAGGAGAAGGCGATGCGCGTCGTCCCAGAGTGAATCGGTGGCAATGTGGACTTGACACAAGCATCGTCGGAGTGGAGCGGGCGGCGATGGAGAACGTCCCGCAGTCGATCGGAGGCCGTGGGGACGCTTGTTAGGCGCGGTCACAGTCAAGCAAAAGGCAATGCGCGCCGACCCATAGTCGACCTGAGGCAGTGAGGAAGTGACACGAGCACGGTCAACGTCGAGCAAAAGGCAATGCGCGTTGTCTTATAGTCGATTAGTGGCACTGGGGATTTGGCACGAGCATCGTCAGAGTGAAGTGAGAGGCGATAGAGGGCCTCCCGCAGTCGATCAGAGGCCGTGGGGACACGCGTTAGGCACGGTCACAGTCGGGCAGAAGGCATTGCGCGTCAGCCCAGAGTCCACCGGTGGCGGTGTGGACTCGACACAAGCATCGTCAGAGTAGAGCAGGAGACGTTGGAGAGCGTCCTGCAGACGATCTGAGGCCGTGGGGACGCGTGTTAGGCACAGTCACAGTCGATTAAGATGCACTGCGCGTCATCCCAGACTCGATCAGTGGCAGTGTGGACTTGATACGAGCATCGGCAGAGTGGACCGGGAGACGTTGGAGGGCCTCCCGCAGTCGATCAGAGGCCGCGAGGACAAGTGTTGGGGACGGTCACAGTGGATCGGGAGGCAATGCGCGTCCTCCCAGACACGATCAGTGGCAGTATGGACATGATACGAGCATCGTCAGAGTGGAGCGGGCGGCGATGAAGGGCGTCCCGCAGTCGATCAGAGGCCGTGGGGACACGTGTTCGGCACGGTCACAGTCGAGAAGGAGGCAATGCGCGTCGTCCGAGAGTGAATCGGTGGCAATGTGGACTTGACACAAGCATCGTCGGAGTGGAGCGGGCGGCGATGGAGGGCGTCCCGCAGTCGATCGGTGGCCGTAGGGACTTGTGTTGGGCACGGTCACGGTCGGGCAAAATGCAATGCGCGTCGTCCCCGAGTTCATTGATAGCTGGGGACCCGACACGTGCATCGTTGGAGTAAAGCGGGAGGTGGTGAAGGGCGTCCCGACGTCGATCAGAGGCCTTTTGCTCGACTGTGACCGTGCCCAACACGTCTCCCAACAACCTCTGACCTACTGCGATGCGCCCTCCAGCGCCCCTTGCTTTACTCTAACGATACTCGTGTCAAGTCCCCACTGCCACCAATCGACTCTGGGACGACGCGCATTGCCTTTTGCTCGACCGTTACCGAGCCCAACACGTGACCCCACGGACTTCAATCGACTGCCGGACGTTCTTAAGCGCCCCTTGCTTTACTCTTACGATGCTCGTGTCGAGTCCCCACTGCCACTGATTGACTCTGGGACGACGCGCATTGCCTTTTGCTCGATTGTGACCGTGCCAAACACGCGTCTTTACGACCTCAGATCGACTGCGGGACACCCCCCAACGCCTCCTGCGCCACTCTAACGATGCTCGTGTCCAATCCCCACTGCCACAGATCGACTCCGGGACGACGCGCATTGCCTTCTGCTCGACTGTGACCGTGTTTCACACGAGTCCACACTGCCTCTGGTCGACTCTGGGACGACGCGCATTGCCTTTTGCTCGACTGTGACCGTGCCCATCACTTGTCCCCACGGCCTCTGATCGACTGCGGGAGGCCATACAACGCCTCCTGCTCCACCTTGACGATCCTCGTGTCAAGTCTACACTGCCACTGATCGACTCTGGGACGACGCGCATTGCCTTTTGCTCGACTGTGACCGTGCCTAACACGTGTCCCCGCGGCCTCTGATCGACTGCAAGAGGCCCTCCAACGCCTCCTGCTCCACTCCGACGATGCTCGTGTCGAGTCCCCACTCCCACCGATCGACTCTGGGACGTCGCGCATTGCCTTCTGCTCGACTGTGACCGCGCCAAACACGAGTCCTCACTGCCTCCGATCGCCTCGGAGACGACGTGCATTGCCGTTCGCTTGACTAAGACCGTGCCTCACACGAGTCCCCACTGCCACTGATTGACTTCAAGAGGCCATCCAACGCCTTCTGCTCTATTCTGTCGATGCTCGTGTCAAGTCCCCACTGCCTCCGATCGACTCTAGAACGACGCGCATTGCCTTTTGCTCGACTGTGACCGTACCGAACACGAGTCCCCGCTGCCTTTGATCGACTCTGGGACGACGCGCGTTGCCTTTTGCTCGACTGTGACCGTGCCCAACACGTGTCCCCACTGCCTCGGATCGACTCTTCGACGACGCGCATTGCCTTCTGCTCGACTGTGACCGTGCCCAACACGAGTCCCCACAGCCACCGATCAACTCTAGGACGACGCGCATTGCCTTCTGCTCAAACGTGACCGTGCCTCACACGCGTCACCACGGCCTCAGATTGACTGCGGAACACCCTCGAACGCCTCCTGCTTTACTCTAACAATGCTCTCGTTCTGTCCCTACTGCCACTGATCGACTCCGGGACGACGCGCTTTGCCTTCTGCTCGACAGTGACCGTGCATCGTCAGAGTGGAGCAACAGGCGTTAAACGGCCTCCCGCAGTCGATCAGAGGCCGTGGAAACACGTGTCAGGCACGGTCACAGTCGAGAAGAAGGCAATGCGCGTCGTCACAGAGTCGATCAGAGGCGGTAGTGACTCGTGTTAGGCATGGTCACAGTCGAGCATAAGGCAATGCGCGCCGACCCAGAGTCGACCTGTGACGGTGAGGAAGTGACATGAGCACGGTCGAGGTCGAGCAAAAAGCAATGCGCGTCGTCCTGGAGTCGATTGTTAGCGGTGTGGACCCGACGCGAGCATCGTCAGAGTGGAGCGGGCGGCGATGGAGGGCGTCCCGCAGTCGATCAGGGGCCGTGGGGACGCGAGTTGGGCACGGTCACAGTCGAGCAAAAGGCAATGCGCGTCGGCCCAGAGTCGATCAGAGGCAGCGAAGACTCGTGTTTGGTACGGTCACAGTCGAGCAAAAGGCAATGCGCGTCGTCCCAGGGTCGATCAGAGGCAGTAAGGACTAGTGATGAGCACAGTCACAGTCGAGCAAAAGGCAATGCGCGTAGTGCCCGAGTGGATCGGTGGCAATGTGGACTCGACACGAGCATCGTCAGAGTGGAGTGGGCGGCGATGGAGGGCGTCCCGCAGTCGATCTGAGGTCGTGAGAACACGTGTTTGGCACGGTCACAATCGAGCAAAAAGCGATGCGCGTCGTCCCAGAGTCGATCGGTAGCAGTAGGGACTGGACACTACCATCGTTAGAGTGGAGCAGGAGGCGTCGGAGGGTGTCCCGCTGTCGACCCGAGGTCGTGAGGACACGTGTTTGGCACGGTCAAAATCGAGCAAAAGGCAATGCGCGTCGTCCCGGAGTCGATCAGTGGCAGTAGGGACAGAACGAGAGCATTGTTAGAGTAAAGCAGGAGGCGTTCGAGGGTGTCCCGCAGTCAATCTGAGGCCGTGGTGACGCGTGTGAGGCACGGTCACGTTTGAGCAGAAGGCAATGCGCGTCGTCCTAGAGTTGATCGGTGGCTGTGGGGACTCGTGTTGGGCACGGTCACAGTCGAGCAGAAGGCAATGCGCGTCGTCGAAGAGTCGATCCGAGGCAGTGGGGACACGTGTTGGGCACGGTCACAGTCGAGCAAAAGGCAACGCGCGTCGTCCCAGAGTCGATCAAAGGCAGCGGGGACTCGTGTTCGGTACGGTCACAGTCGAGCAAAAGGCAATGCGCGTCGTTCTAGGGTCGATCGGAGGCAGTGGGGACACGTGTTGGGCACGGTCACAGTCGAGCAAATGGCAATGCGCGTCAACCCGCAGTCGATCAGAGGCCGTGAAAACACGTGTTAGGCACGGTCACAGTCGAGGAAAAGGCAATGCGCGTCGTCACAGAGTCGATCGGAGGCAGTAGAGACTTGTGTTAGGCATGGTCACAGTCGAGCAAAAGGCAATGCGCGTCGTTTTAGAGTCAATCGGTGGCGGCGGGGACACGTGTTGGGCACGGACACAGTCGAGCAGAAGGCAATGCGCGTCGTCTAAGAGTCGATCGGAGGCAGTGGGGACACGTGTTGGGCACGGTCACGGTCGAGCAAAAGGCAATGCGCGTCGTTCTAAAGTCGATCGGAGGCAGTGGGGACACGTGTTGGGCACGGTCACAGTCGAGCAAATGGCAATGCGCGTCGTCCCGCAGTCGATCTGAGGCCGTGAAAACACGTGTTAGGCACGGTCACAGTCGAGGAGAAGGCAATGCGCGTCGTCACAGAGTCGATCAGAGGCAGTAGAGACTTGTGTTAGGCATGGTCACAGTCGAGCAAAACGCAATGCGCGTCGTTTTAGAGTCAATCGGTGGCGGCGGGGACACGTGTTGGGCACGGACACAGTCGAGCAAAAGGCAATGCGCGTCGTCTAAGAGTCGATCAGAGGCAGTAAGGACTTGTGTTAGGCATGGTCACAGTCGAGCAAAAGTCGATGCGCGTCGTCCCAGAGTCGATCAGAGGCACTGGGGACTCGTGTTAGGCATGGTCACAGTCGAGCAAAAGGCAATGCGCGTCGTCCCAAAGTCGATCGGTGGCCGTAGAAACACGTGTTAGGCACGGTCACAGTCGAGGAAAAGGCAATGCGCGTCGTCCCAGAGTCGATCGGAGGCAGAAGGGACTCGTGTTAGGCATGGTCACAGTCGAGCGAAAGGCAATGCGCGTCGTTTCAGAGTCTATCAAAGGCCGTGCGGACACGTGTTAGGCACGGTCACAGTCGAGGAGAAGGCGATGCGCGTCGTCCCAGAGTGAATCGGTGGCAATGTGGACTTGACACAAGCATCGTCGGAGTGGAGCGGGCGGCGATGGAGAACGTCCCGCAGTCGATCGGAGGCCGTGGGGACGCTTGTTAGGCGCGGTCACAGTCAAGCAAAAGGCAATGCGCGCCGACCCATAGTCGACCTGAGGCAGTGAGGACGTGACACGAGCACGGTCGACGTCGAGCAAAAGGCAATGCGCGTTGTCTTATAGTCGATTAGTGGCACTGGGGACTTGGCACGAGCATCGTCAGAGTGAAGTGAGAGGCGATAGAGGGCCTCCCGCAGTCGATCAGAGGCCGTGGGGACACGCGTTAGGCACGGTCACAGTCGGGCAGAAGGCATTGCGCGTCAGCCCAGAGTCCACCGGTGGCGGTGTGGACTCGACACAAGCATCGTCAGAGTAGAGCAGGAGACGTTGGAGAGCGTCCTGCAGACGATCTGAGGCCGTGGGGACGCGTGTTAGGCACAGTCACAGTCGATTAAGATGCACTGCGCGTCATCCCAGACACGATCAGTGGCAGTGTGGACTTGATACGAGCATCGGCAGAGTGGACCGGGAGACGTTGGAGGGCCTCCCGCAGTCGATCAGAGGCCGCGAGGACAAGTGTTGGGGACGGTCACAGTGGATCGGGAGGCAATGCGCGTCCTCCCAGACACGATCAGTGGCAGTATGGACATGATACGAGCATCGTCAGAGTGGAGCGGGCGGCGATGAAGGGCGTCCCGCAGTCGATCAGAGGCCGTGGGGACACGTGTTCGGCACGGTCACAGTCGAGAAGGAGGCAATGCGCGTCGTCCGAGAGTGAATCGGTGGCAATGTGGACTTGACACAAGCATCGTCGGAGTGGAGCGGGCGGCGATGGAGGGCGTCCCGCAGTCGATCGGTGGCCGTAGGGACTTGTGTTGGGCACAGTCACGGTCGGGCAAAATGCAATGCGCGTCGTCCCCGAGTTCATTGATAGCTGGGGACCCGACACGTGCATCGTTGGAGTAAAGCGGGAGGTGGTGAGGGGCGTCCCGACGTGGATCAGAGGCCTTTTGCTCGACTGTGACCGTGCCCAACACGTCTCCCAACAACCTCTGACCTACTGCGATGCGCCCTCCAGCGCCCCTTGCTTTACTTTAACGATACTCGTGTCAAGTCCCCACTGCCACCAATCGACTCTGGGACGACGCGCATTGCCTTTTGCTCGACCGTTACCGAGCCCAACACGTGACCCCACGGACTTCAATCGACTGCAGGACGTTCTTAAGCGCCCCTTGCTTTACTCTTACGATGCTCGTGTCGAGTCCCCACTCCCACCGATCGACTCTGGGACGACGCGCATTGCCTTTTGCTCGACTGTGACCGCGCCAAACACGTGTCCTCACGACCTCTGATCGACTGCGGGACACCCTCCAACGCCTCCTGCTCTCCTCTAACGATGCTCGTGTCCAGTCCCCACTGCCACTGATCGACTCAGGGACGACGCGCATTGCCTTTTGCTCGATTGTGATCGCGCCAAACACGCGTCCTTACGACCTCAGATCGACTGCGGGACGCCCCCCAACGCCTCCTGCGCCACTCTAACGATGCTCGTGTCCAGTCCTCACTGCCACTAATTGACTCCGGGACGACGCGCATTGCCTTCTGCTCGACTGTGACCGTGCCTCACACGAGTCCCCACTGCCTCTGAACGACTCTGGGACGACGCGCATTGCCTTCTGCTCGACTGTGACCGTGCCTCACACGAGTCCTCACTGCCTCCGATCGACTCGGAGACGACGTGTATTGCCTTTCGCTTGACTAAGACCGTGCCTCACACGAGTCCCCACCGCCACTGATTGACTTCACGAGGCCATCCAACGCCTTCTGCTCCATTCTGACGATGCTCGAGTCAAGTCCACGTTGCCACCGATCGACTCAGGGACGACGCGCATTGCCTTTTGCTCGACTGTGACCGTGCCTAACTCGTGTCCTCGCGGCCTCGGATCGACTGCGGGACGTTCTTCAGCGCCTCCTGCTCCACTGGAGCGATGCTTATGTCGAGTCTCCACTCCCGCCGATCGACTCAGAGACGACGCGCGTTGCCTTCTGCTCGACTGTGACCGTGCCAAACACGTGTCCTCACGACCTCGTATTGACTGCAAGACACCCTTTAACGCCACCAGCTCCACTCTGACAATGCTCGTTTCGAGACCACATTGCGACCGATCGACACCGGCACGACGCGCATTGCCTTTTGCTCGACTGTGACCGTCCCAAACACAAGTCCCCGCTGCCTCTGATCGACTCTGGGACGACGCGCATTGCCTTTTGCTCGATTGTGACCGTGCCCAACACGTGTCCCCACTGCCTCTGATCGACTCTAGGACGACGCGCATTGCCTTATGCTTGACTGTGACCGTGGCAAACACAAGTCCCTACTGCCTCCGATCGACTCTCGGACAACGCGCTTAGCCCTTTGCTCGACAGTGACCGAGCATCGTCAGAGTGAAGCAACAGGCGTTGGACGGCCTCCCGCAGTCGATCAGAGGCCGTAGAAACGCGTGTGAGGCACGGTCACAGTCGAGAAGAAGGCAATGCGCGTCGCCACAGAGTCGATCAGGGGCAGTAGAGACTTGTGTTGGGCATTGTCACAGTCGAGCATAAGGCAATGCGCGCCGACCCAGAGTCGACCTGTGATGGTGAGGAAGTGCCACGAGCACGGTCGAGGTTGAGCAAAAAGCAATGCGCGTCGTCCTGAAGTCGATTGTTAGCGGCGTGGACCCGACGTGAGCATCGTCAGAGTGGAGCGGGTGGCGATGGAGGGCGTCCCGCAGTCGATCAGTGGCCGTGCGGACGCGAGTTGGGCACGGTCACAGTCGAGCAAAAGGCAATGCGCGTCGTCCCAGAGTCGATCAGAGGCAGCGAAGACTCGTGTTTGGTACAGTCACAGTCGAGCAAAAGGCAATGCGCGTCGTCCCAGAGTCGATCAGTGGCAGTAGGGACTGAACACGAGCATCGTTAGAGTTGCGCAGGAGGCGTTGGAGGGTGTCCCGCAGTCGTTCTGAGGTCGTGAGAACACGTGTTTGTCACGGTCACAATCGAGCAAAAGGCAATGCGCGTCGTCCCAGAGTCGATCGGTGGCTGTGGGGACTTGACATGAGCATCGCTAGAGTGGTGCAGGAGGCGCTGGAGGGCGTCACGCAGTCGATCTGAGGCCGTGAGGACACGAGTTGGGCACGGGCACAGTCGAGCAAAAGGCAATGCGCGTCGTCCCAGAGTCGATCAGAGGCAGTGGGGACTCGTGTTAGGCAAGGTCACAGTCGAGCAAAAGGCAATGCGCGTCGTGCCAGTGTCGATCGGTGGCGATGTGGTCTTGACACAAGCATCGTCAGAGTAGAGCTGGAGGCGTTGGAGAGCGTCCCGCAGTCGATCTGAGGCCGCGTGGACACGAGTCAGGCACGGTCACAGTCGAGCAAAAGGCAATGCGCGTCGTCCCAGAGTCGATCAGTGGCAGTAGGGACTTGACGTAAGCATCGCTTAAGTGGAGCAGGAGGCGCTGGAGGGCGTCCCGCAGTCGATCTGAGGCCGCGTGCCCACGAGTTAGGCACGGTCACAGTCGAGCATAAGGCAATGCGCGTCGTCCCCAAGTCGATCGGTGACAATGCGGACTTGACACGTGCATTGTCAGAGTAGAGCAGGAGGCGTTGGACGGCCTCCCGCAGTCGATCAGAGGCCGTGGGGACACGTTTTGGGCACGTTTACAGTCGAGCGGAGGGCAATGCGCGTCGTCCCAGGGTCGATCAAAGGCAGAGGGGACTCGCGTGAGGCGGGGTCACTGTCGAGCAAAAGGCAATGCGCGTCATCCCCGAGTCGATCGGAGGCAGTGAGGACTCGTGTTAGGGACGGTCACAGTCGAGCAGAAGGCTATGCGCGTCGTCGCAGAGTCGATCAGAGGCAGCGGGGACTCGTGTTTGGTACGGTCACAGTCAAGCAAACGGCAATGCGCGTCGTCCTGGACACGATCAGTGGCAGTGTGGACATGATACGAGCATCGTCAGAGTGAAGCGGGAGACGATAGAGGGCGACCCGCAGTCGATCTGAAGCCGTGGGGACGCGTGTTAGGCTCAGTCGGAGTCGAGCCAAAGGCAATGCGCGTCGTATCAAAGTCGATCCGAAGCAGTGTGGACTTGACACGAGCAGCGTCAAGGTGGAGCAGAGTTAAATGACGGACGTGTTGCAGTCGATCATAGGCCGTGGAGACACGAGGTAGGCACGGTCACAGTTAAGCAAAAGGCAATGCGCGTCGTCCTAGAGTTGATCGGTGGCAGAGGAGACCCGTCACGAGCATCGTCAGAGTTGAGCGGCAGGCGTTGAGGGGCGTTCCTCAGTCGATCAGAGGCCGTGGGGCACCTGTTAGGCATGGTCACAGTCGAGGAAACGGCAATGCGCGTCGACCCAGAGTCGATCATGAGCAATCGGGACTCGACACGAGCATCGTTAGAGTAGAGCGCGAGGCGTTGAGGGGCAGAGTTCCCACCGCCACCTGTCGACTCTGGAATGACTCGCATTGCCTTCTGCTCGACTGTGACTGAGCCCAACGCGTGTTCCCACGGCCTCTAATTGACTGCTGGATGCACTCAATCACCTTCCGCTTCACTCTAACAATGCCCGCGTCAAGTCCTTACTGCCAGTGATCGACTCTGGAACGACGCGCATTGCATCACGTCCGACCTCGACCGTGCTCGTGTCAATTTCTTGATGCCCCAGGTCGACTCTGGGACGACGCGCATTGCCTTTCGCACGACTTTTACCGTGCGCAACACGTGTCCCCACGGCGTCCTATCGTCCGCAGAAAGCCATTTATTGCCCTCCGCGCCACTCTGACGCCGCTTGCGTCGGGTCCCCACTGCCACCAATCGACTCTGGGACGACGTGCATGCCTTCTGCTTGACTGTGACCGTGTTTCACACGAGTCCACACTGCCTCTGATCGACTCTGGGACGACGCGCATTGCCTTTTGCTCGATTGTGACCGTGCCCATCACTTGTCCCCACGGCCTCTGATCGACTGCGGGAGGCCATACAACGCCTCCTGCTCCACCTTGACGATCCTCGTGTCAAGTCCACACTGCCACTGATCGACTCTGGGACGACGCGCATTGCCTTTTGCTCGACTGTGACCGTGCCTAACACGTGTCCCCGCGGCCTCTGATCGACTGCAAGAGGCCCTCCAACGCCTCCTGCTCCACTCCGACGATGCTCGTGTCGAGTCCCCACTCCCACCGATCGACTCTGGGACGTCGCGCGTTGCCTTCTGCTCGACTGAGACCGCGCCAAACACGTGTCCTCACGACCTCAGATCGACTGCGGGACACCCTCCAACGCCTCCTGCTCTCCTCTAACGATGCTCGTGTCCAGTCCCCACTGCCACTGATCGACTCCGGGACGACGCGCATTGCCTTCTGCTCGACTGTGACCGTGCCTCACACGAGTCCCCACTGCCTCTGAACGACTCTGGGACGACGCGCATTGCCTTCTGCTCGACTGTGACCGTGCCTCACACGAGTCCTTACTGCCTCCGATCGACTCGGAGACGACGTGCATTGCCGTTCGCTTGACTAAGACCGTGCCTCACACGAGTCCCCGCTGCCACTGATTGACTTCAAGAGGCCATCCAACGCCTTCTGCTCTATTCTGTCGATGCTCGTGTCAAGTCCACGTTGCCACCGATCGACTCTGGGACGACGCGCATTGCTTTTTGCTCGACTGTGACTGTGCCTAACTCGTGTCCTCGCGGCCTCGGATCGACTGCGGGACGCCCTTCAGCGCCTCCTGCTCCACTTTAGCGATGCTTATGTCGAGTCTCCACTCCCGCCGATCGACTCAGAGACGACGCGCGTTGCCTTTCGCTCGACTGTGACCTTGCCTGACACGAGTCCCTACTGCCACCGATCGACTCTGGGACCTCGCGCATTGCCTTCTGCTCGGCTGTGACCGCGCCAAACACGTGTCCTCACGACCTCAGATCGACTGCGGGACACCCCAACGCCGCCTGCTCCACTCTAACGATGCTCGTGTCCAGTCCCCACTGCCACTGATCGACTCCGGGACGACGCGCATTGCTTTCTGCTTGACTGTGACCGTGCCTCACACGAGTCCATACTGCCTCTAAACGACTCTGGGACGACGCGCATTGCCTTCTGCTCGACTGAGACCGTGCCTCACACGAGTTCTCACTGCCTCCGATCGACTCGGAGACGACGTGCATTGCCTTTCGCTTGACTAAGACCGTGCCTCACACGAGTCCCCACTGCCGCTGATTGACTTCAAGAGGCCATCCAACGCCTTCTGCTCTATTCTGACAATGCTGGTTTCAGGACCACATTGCGACCGATCGACACCAGCCCGACGCGCATTGCCTTTTGCTCGACTGTGGCCGTCCCAAACACGAGTCCCTGCTACCTCTGATCGACTCCGGGACGACGCGCATTGCCTTTTGCTCGATTGTGACCGTGCCCAACACGTGTCCCCACTGCCTCTGATCGACTCTAGGATGACGCGCATTGCCTTATGCCTGACTGTGACCGTGGCAAACACAAGTCCCTACTGCCTCCGAGCGACTCTCGGACGACGCGCTTTGCCTTCTGCTCGACAGTGACCGTGCATCGTCTGAGTGGAGCAACAGGCGTTAAACGGCCTGCCGCAGTGTGACGTCCCCGGAAGAACGTCTACCATATATATATTTTTCCTATTATCATACTAAAACTGTTGCTCTCTTACCTCGAGTATACTACTATTAGCATAACACATACTTGTATTATACCTAAGATATAGGAATACATTATAATATCTCATAAGCGAAGAGCAAGGCAACATGGGGTACCCGGCAGAAAGCACCAGGCAGCAAGCCATATTCACAGTCGTGCTAAGAGGCCGCCATCTTGGCTCGCCCGCTCATCATATACTACACTATGAGAAATACACGCACATCGCGCTATTTAGGAATGTACACATACATATGCATACTCATAATTATCATGCCGTCTTATTACGAATGATAAAATAAACGATATAATAAACAATCGTATAAACTTACCCATAAATATAATATACTCATATATGTATTACATAAAAGGAGTACACGTCATCGACGCGCAAAAGGGAAACCTTATCCCTTCATCCGAAATACGCCTTCAGCAGGCCTACGTGACATTCCGCACGTCCAGCGCTCGACCACGTGCACTTCTTAGGAATAACCACATTTGTTAGAATAAATAAATAACTGTAACCAGAGCGGCCAGCGGGACTCGAAGCACTTAAACAAAGGTTCGTAGGCGAACCCTAACATAAACACCCGCTGAGCGTTCATCCTAGTAAAGATAAGATTTTGCATAGTTAAGATACGCTCTAGACTAAACAGCCCCGGACCTCGGTACAATAAACAGACGGAAGCAATAAATCGCCCAAGTACCGAGAAGCACTTAAGAGGAAACATCGACACGGCGATCCGATACCCGAGGAGAAACTGAGCCAAGCAATTCCAGCCCAGGCCGACGGACCGACGCCAACTCAGAACAAAGGCCAAGGGTCGAGCGGGAAAAACCTGTTCTACTCGACCCCCATAAACAGGGATGAAAGCCAGACCCGCACTTAGCCAGGGACCGGTTTACAACAGGGCCATAAACCAGACAACCCTCACAGCATGACGTCAGGCCCCAAACACGTGCAAGCAGGCAGGCAGCGACAAGTCGGCGCCGGACCCCGAACACGTGCACGCAGGCAGGCAGCAACAGGTCGGACCTAACGGGACTCCGCCAACAAAGAGCCGCATTCCAAGGCTCTGACGTCACGCGCGCCTACGTGACACCGAGCGCGTCAAGGCAGGCCAGCAGCGCGCGCACCATCGCCCCGCGCATGCGCACCAGGACACTCGAGAGCTGAGACGGTCGACGCTTCGCACCCTGGACAACACTTCTCATCCGCGCTTCAAGCAGACCAGTCGAGTTCTTGTAAATCTCTACGAGTTACACAGTTAGCTTGCACGTTTAGAACTTGTACACATTCGCTAGTTCTTGTAAATCTCTACGAGTCGCACAGTTGACTTGCACGTTTAGAACTAGTATACATTCGCTATAGCTTAAGCGCTCTGTTTAACGTAAACTCTTAATATACGCGACTAGAATACTAAACATTGTACCTTTTTCGAATTATCTGTAACAATATACTAAACACAAAGATTTATTTCATCGAGTTCTCATTTCTTGAACCTAAAACTAGAGTCAGTGAATAACCCAAGGTAATTCCCTTTTACCCACATTAACATTGGTTGTTAGCGGAGACGCTGACTTAATTAAGCTTGTAAAACTAGCTTTTCCAAGTTAATTAACTCCCACCCCTTTCTATATCGGTAGATGTCAAAGTCCAGTAAACGTCACGGTCGTAAGAATAGACATCGCGCAGGCCGACGACTACAGGCTAAGAAGCAAGCTATATTACAAGCCAGAATCAAACGTATCAACGGTCCAGTAGAGATCCTTCCGATCTATACACAACCTAGCTCTAACGAAGAATCGGGCTCTTTCTCGTCGCACGCATCCAGCCAACCCAAGGTTGACCACCCGTTCTCAACTCACGGGGTAGAACGTGAAGTCATACAGACGGTTACTAGAGTCAGCGAGGGGCTGTTATACGAGCAAATCGACATTAGGAGGAAGCTGTTCCCTGTACCAACCGTATACGACTGGGTAGAAGAGCCGGAAGTTATCGACCTGGACTCCGAACCAGAGACCATCTACCTCGACTAAAGGTAAGACGCTCATTTACGTTACCCCATATCATCCTAAACGACGAATATAATCCATAGCGGGGGCCCGGGTCCCTCAAATAAAACAGGGCTCCGTTATTGCAGTGTCGCTCCGCGTGCGTCAACGTTAAGAATTGTTTTTTTTTGTTGACTAGTGCGTCTGGGACGTCACAGGCAATAAAATTTCTGGTGGCAGCGGTGGGATTCGTTTAAAAATTGATTTTGTTAAAATCCGAATTCAACTAAAAATAATCGGTGCGAGTTATTAAAGACGAGATCCGCGAAAGTAGCAAAGACAGTGAACCGAACTTCGCAACACACGCGTAACGGGAGTAGCAAGAAAACTCACCTCAGCCGCAAAGAACGCGATCGGGACGAACGCACAAACTACGGACGGAATCGTGAAATAACGCTCGACAAATACAATAAAAGCGAATCACACGGGGACTCCACACGCTTGAGATTATTTCTATAAATAGGATAAAGATTCACACGCGAAACCAATATGCCTATCGAAACTAGAACAGGTAGCAAAAAGGAAAGCGGCGCATCAGTAGATGATAGCTTACAACTTAAATATACGGAGACCGATATAGAATTCATAAAACAGGAGGTTTCCAATAAGGAAAAGAGGCTCCAAAAAGAAAAAGAAGCGTTAGAGGAACGTCAAGCAGAAATAGATAAGAAGTCAAAACATCTTAGCGAACAATTCAGACAACAAGAAGCTGAATTAGAGAAAAAACAGCGCGCGATTGAATCGAGTAAAGACGCGGGGTTATCCGAAGAAGTTCAAAAGAAACTTGCCAGGCTCGCCGAGCTCGAGGCGAAAGAAATCGCGAACGCAAATACAAAAACGCAGCGGCACAACCCGACCGAGGGCCCCGCGCAAGACGTACCACATCCTACACAGCCAACAAAAGGCATAGTAGAAGAAATCAAATATCCTACGCAGTTCAAAACGAGCAAGGTAGACGATTCTAAAAATCCTGCACAGCTCTCCGCGAGCGTGACAGACGTTAAAATTAGGGACACTAACGAAGCGACGGGCCGTTCGAAAATGGATGAACCGCGGTTAGGTCCTGTAGAGGACACACAGCTGTCCGAACTTCTCCGTAAGAAGGCAGAAATAGATCGGGAAGTACAACTTCTCGTAGCGCAAAATTCACGCGGCACAGATAGGGCAGTTACCCAAAGCATAGAATTAGCCACAGACGCTACATTTAAGGAACCCGGTCCAGTGTGTACGCGGAGTAAGGATGAATTAAGGTTAGAAGCAGAAATTCTGCACTTCAAAAAGAAGGCAGAAAGAAAGAAAGGCGACTTAAGAAAATCCGTGGCGCCTCAAAAACCTAACCCTGTGGACAGTTACCGCCCTGATCCACTCAGCAGAGGAGCGATTGGTAGAAACGCCCTCAATTCAGAAAATGATCACATTTCAATAAAGTCAGTGGTTTCCGTCCCAACTGACGATGAAGATTTGAATTTAGAAGCAGAAGCGTTAGCTAGAGAAGCGTTGATCAGACGCATTCAAAAAGAGAACCGCGAGAAACTCAAAAATCTACGCGGAGGAATAGCAGGTCCGGACCTGGGACCTCAAGAATTAGGTGAGCCAGGCGTGCCGGAAGAATTAGTCCTCGATAAGGACTTAGAAATACGATTACGCGAGCAAGAGATTTGGGAGCGCGAATTAGAATTGCAGGAGCAAGAACTCGCGTACCAGGCCGCGTTAGCAGATCCGTACCGGGAGAGAAGGAGGAAATTAGCTGAGCGCGAGGAACAGTTAAAGAAAAGGGAGCAGGCCCTGAAGGATAAGATCTCGGGAATCACCCGCCCCCAAGTTACTCAAGTCGTTAACGCCGAGCAGGCACCCGTTCCTCCTACTCTGCCGTTAGCGGAGCAATCCATATCGGTTAAAGACGCGTTAGCGGTAGTCCCAAAATTTGACGGGAAAAACATCACCGTAATGCAGTTTAATCGGGCGTGCAAGAGGGCACTCGAGATGGTAACACCCAGCTTGGAGGGGTACCTCACGCGCCTCATCAGAAGCAAGCTCGCCGATCGAGCATACGCAGTAATCGAAGACGAGAGTTTTGCAACCCTGCAAGGACTCTTGGACAAACTCACGGAAGTGTTCGCGCCCATTAGATCCGCGAATCATTACCGTGGAGAGCTTGGTCAGCTGTATAAATACGCTGATGAACACGTGCTAGATTACATAGGGAGAACCCGCGACATAAAAACGGGATTAATAGAAGCGGAACGAAGAAAGAACCGCGAGCTAACCAATGCAGAGATAATCAGGTTAGATGAGGAAGTCTGCGAGGCATTTGTCGGCGGACTACCGAGCGACTGCCGGAATGCAGTATTGATCAAAGGTTACTCCAACCTGAAGACAGCCTACGAAAGGGCTATAGATGCCAGCAAGGCATTAGAATTAGATAGAGATCGGGCTAGGAGCCGCGGCGCGAGCAGGGCCGAGAGTAATAACGCAGAGCCGTGTAAACATTGCGGCCGTAGTAATCACCTAACCGATCAGTGCCGAGCGACTAGGAGACCCGCGGTAAGCAGACCCGTGGAAAATAGAGAATCGTGTACGCTGTGCGGGCGGTCGACCCACAGCACAGCAAATTGTTACAAAAACAAACCGCCGTCGAGCCAACAGTCGACAGCGCGAAATACCAACGTAGTCGAATGTAGCTACTGCAAGAGCATAGGACATTCATACAACGAATGCCGTAAACGTAGATACCATGAAACAATTAGCCGAAACAACTCGGGAAACGGAGCAGGGCCCTCGGGGAACACTGGCAGCCCCCGAGTAACAAGGGCCAATGCCATAGAGACAGAGGAGGTGGAAACAGGTCCATCTGCCTCTACTTAAAAGGAAAAATACCTACAGTAAACTTAGATTCCAAAGATACGAAAACCGCAATAGACTTCATGATAGATACGGGAGCGGAGGCCAATATCGTAAAGGCCTCTAATGTAAAGGACTTTCGTAAAGTGAACCCCAAGAGGCGTATCACTATTATAGGAATAGGAGACGTACCACACTATAGTTTAGGAGCAACGGAATTGGAAATGTTTGGTTTCAAAACGGATTTTCACGTAGTTGAGAATACCTTTCCCATCAAAAGTGACGGTATCCTAGGGTCAGCTTTCCTTACCCAGTTCGAAGCCAATGTTAACTACGCGGACCAATGCCTCGAAGTACTGAACAAAGCCGTTTATTTTAATGATAGAGAAACCGTCCTCGTGCCCAAGCGTACGAACATAGCCTTCCCTATTAAAATTAGTGAAGATAGTATCAAAGAAGGATATGTACCCCTTCTTGACAGTTGCAAGGGAGTCTATATAGGGAACGCTATTGTTAAGGATGACGGAGGTAGGGCAACGATCCGCGCGGTAAACACCACGGAGGAGGACAAACTTATACCAGTCCCCACCGTAGAACTGTTGGATACGAGCGAAGCAATACCGTTAGGGGAGACCGAACACATTACCATAAACAAATGTTCGATAACAGACGTTACTGACTCCTACGAGAAACTCTCTAGACGCTCCGAAACTATTACGAAATTATTGAGATTAGATCATCTTAACGATGAGGAAAAAGACAGTGTAGCCAGGATAGTTCGAGAAAACGCAGATGTCTTTCATCTGCCGGACGACAAGCTCCGATGCACAGGTGTCATGAAACATAAAATAGCTACCACCGATGACCTACCGGTGCACACTAAGCAATACAGATTTCCGCCCGTCCACAAGGACGAAATAGCTAGGCAGGTGACCGAAATGGAACAGAATGGCGTAATCAAGCCATCGGTATCGCCTTACAGTTCGCCACTTTGGATCGTACCGAAAAAGGCCGATTCGAAGGGAAATAAGAGATGGAGGATCGTGATAGATTATCGTAAATTGAACGAAAAAACGATAGGTGACGCATATCCGTTGCCCAACATCACCGAAATCCTTGACCAGTTAGGGAATGCCCGGTATTTTTCGGTATTCGATTTAGCATCGGGCTTTCATCAAATACAAATGGACGAGAAGGACGCTCCCAAAACCGCCTTCTCGACACCGCACGGGCATTATGAATTCACGCGTATGCCATTCGGGCTGAAGAATGCGCCAGCTACTTTCCAGAGACTAATGGACCAAGTGTTGTTAGGATCGCAGGGCATAGAGCTGTTCGTATACCTGGATGACATAGTAATATACGCGTCTACTTTAGAAGAACACGAGCGAAAAGTCACGCGATTAATGAGTAGATTGCGGAAGGCAAACCTAGCCTTACAACCAGACAAGTGTGAATTTCTCAGACACGAGGTTACTTACTTAGGACACGTGATCAGCGACGTAGGTGTGGAACCGGACCCAAAGAAAATCGAGTCCGTGAAAAAATTTCCAGTTCCCAAAAATGCTAAGAACATCAAGCAATTTTTAGGGCTAGCAGGTTATTACAGACGGTTCATACCGGGTTTTTCTAAGATCGCGAAACCGCTCACTAACCTTCTCAAAAAAGGGGAAAGCTTCGAATGGAAAGAACAACACCAATCAGCTTTTGAGTTTTTACGCGACAGGTTATGCGAGAAACCGATCCTGCAGTACCCAGATTTCGAGCGACCTTTCCTGGTCACAACGGACGCGTCCGGTTATGCAATCGGGGGTGTCCTGAGTCAGGGAGAAATTGGGAAAGATTTACCTATATCGTACGTATCACGGGTGTTAACATCAGCCGAAAAAAATTACTCTACGTTCGAGAAGGAACTTTTAGCAGTAGTTTGGTGCGTGAATTACTTTAGACCGTACCTCTACGGCAGAGAATTTACCGTAATATCTGACCAAAAAGCCTTGTCATGGTTTCATAAAAATAAAAGCCCATGTGCACGACTCATTAGGTGGAAGACCCTCCTAGCTGAGTTTCAGTGCACAATAAAATATAAGGAGGGGCGTGCGAATACGAACGCCGACGCCCTCTCCAGAAATCCGGTCGACGATACGGATCCAGCCCCGTTGGACCCCGAACTCGCGATCATACAGACACTAGAGTTAGATACGACAGACGAGACCGACACCACAAACGAAGACATTTTCGAGCTACCTCCGGTCACGACCGAAATGACAGGAGACCTATTTACAGTAGATGAAAATTTCTCGCTGGTGCATTGCGTAGCTGAGGACCTGCATATGGGAGCCGGCATCGCAGTGCAATTCCGGGAGAAATTTGGTAGACTTGACGAACTGAAACAACAGAACGCCAAGGTAGGTGAAGTGGCTCAGCTTCAGGTGGGCAGGCGGTTCGTTTATTATCTAATAACAAAAAAACGTAGCAACGATAAGCCTACGTTGAAAAATCTAGAAAAAGCCCTGATTCAACTCAGGCGCACGTGCAAAAGAAATGCAGACTATCGTCTCGCGATGCCCAGGATAGGTTGTGGTCTTGACAAACTGTCCTGGAAGACCGTAATAAAACTAATCAACAAGGTGTTCAAACAACCTTTCAAGATACATATATACGCTTTGCCTCCACCCAACGTTGAGACCACTGAGCCAACCTCGACAGACAATCGGGAAAGTTCACCTCTGGGACAGTTCGGAAACGAGCCGCCCCAATATCAAAGCACGGGTTTAGACCCTATAGTCGAAACGATGGAGCAGGAGAAAGGGGGGGACACCAGTAGAATTTCCCTTCCGGAAGCGTCGACGAGTTTAGATCACAGGGACAAAGCCTTTGACGTAATAGGCCAGGACACCCCTGTAGAAAATCAAGCAACCGATGCTGATGAAGACTCAGATTCAGGTTCCGAGCACGGTAACGAGCATGAATGCGTCGACAGCGACGTAAGCGACTCCGACGAAATCATAGAACCAGGTTCGCAGCCCTACGAGCTCGCTGCAGACCCCGAATTAAAGATCACTAGGAGTAAGGAGAACTTATCAATTCATAAAGGGAACATGGTCTGTTTCGTCTCGCAGCAGGGTGAACCTATAGACCGCGGAGCGCACGATCTATTCAGTAAATTCAAGATACCAAAATTAGAGGACTTAGCACTAGGAAGAGCTAGGCTAATGCAAAAGGACAATAGAAACATTATATGTTTGCCAATCAAAGAATCAACAAAAAGACACCTCGACAGAGAAATATTTAAAGAAGCTCTGGCATCTCTGTTAGACGTAATTATGGAAATAGAGTTAGCAGAAATAGCACTAGCCAGAACAGCATTCATAGATAATATTTCGTGGAAGGAAATTTTAAATAGGATAAAAATCGCACTCAGCGATTGTCCTTGCACGCTGACTATTTACGAAGACTTGATTCAAACTCCGGCGGAGGAGCTTAGGGCCGGAATTATTCAAGAAAATCATGAATCTGCGCTAGGGGGTCACAAGGGGGTGACCAAAACTTACCGTAGAATTAGACAAAAGTACGCATGGCCGAATATGAAACGCCAGGTACAAGATTATATAGGCAGGTGTTGGCAGTGCGCCACTAGGAAGCTCACGCGAGTAAAGCATAAGCAACCAATGGTAATAACAGATACTCCTGACGCCGCCTTTGAAAAAATCTCCATGGACGTTGTGGGCCCTCTGCCCATTACAGAACGAGGAAATAGTCATATTTTAACAATCCAAGACCTCCTCACCAAATACTCGCTAGCAATCCCGTTGAAAGAAACCGACTCGGTGGCAATCGCTGATGGCTTGGTAAAAAACTTCATTTGTATTTACGGCGCACCCCGTCATATCCTCACGGATCAGGGCGCCAATTTAACTAGCTCACTGATGAAGGCGATCACAAAGCGATTTAGAATAACACAAAACAGGACCACAGCTTTCCACCCGCAGTCAAATGGCTCGATTGAAAGGTCACACCACGTTCTAATAGAATATTTGAAGCAGTTCGTTACGGACAAGAACGACTGGGACGAGTGGCTAGAGTTAGCAATGTTTTCATATAATACCAGTACTCATGAAAGCACAAGGTTTTCACCGTACGAATTAGTGTTCGGCCGAGAGGCAAGAGTGCCCTCGAGCTACGCAGCAATAGAAACCATATCAGATAGGACGTACGAAGGCTACTTGTTAGATTTATGTAAAAATCTCCATGAAATACAGACTCTCGCAGCAGAGAATTTAACTCAAGCAAAACACAAGTATAAACGTTACTATGATAATAAAATCAAATTGCTACAATTAAAACCAGGAGATCTGGTGTTCCTCCTAAAGGAGCCCAGAAAGAACAAATTCGCTGACCATTATACTGGTCCGCACGAAGTAATAGAAGTTCTTCCCAGTAATAATGTAAAAATTCTTGTTGAAAATAGAACTAGGGTGGTCCACCTGGACAAACTGAAAAAGGCAAAGGCATAATCGCACCTATCCTTTATTATTCTGTCCACAGGAATCACTAGAAAGTAAGAACACAATAATATAATGAAGCTCCCGGCTAATGAGGAAGACGATCATCTCGAAGTAGTTTTCATTGAAAAGCCGCAGACACTACCATACCCAGTCACAAACATTAAAATCATAATGTACAAGGTTACAATAACACTATATTTTAAGGCCAATGAAGCTTTCAAGTCATTACTTAGGGAAATGATAAAAATAACAGATTTGGGTGAAGGCGACTACAGAACGTATTATAAAAGAATTCGCAGCCAAAGAGGCATAGTAGATCAAGTATTAGATGTGTTTTTCGCCCGCCCGGACGAAACCCACATATCAGTGCTATTTCACCCAGACCTGAACGAAGCGTACACATACGTAGGTAAAGGCATGGACGGCGAAGTGTCCAAGTACACCGTCTCCGGCCCAATTGTTAACTATGTAGGCAGTCAGATGTTCAAAGACGCCGTATAATTTTGTACACTAAGCAGATTTAAGAGTAGACGTCAGAATTTATAGGTATTATGACATACGTTACAGGGTCAATGCAAACCCCAGCCATGAGGTCCGTCCTCATACTCCTCACTACCATTTGTTGGTTGAAGGGGGCCCATGCATTAATCGGGTATGACTGTGGCGGAGCTGCCCTTAACGTAACAACTATAAATCTACTAGACATCGACCAATGTGATTTGGAACACGACAAGACACAAAACGAACGAACGTTTATACAATTGCTCCAACTCACGGAATACAAACAGGCGCAAGTCTTACAATGCAAAGTGGAGATCGACAGAACAGTTTACCGATGCGGACAATTTTCACACAACTCGGTGACCGACGGTGGAAGAAAGGCTTACCTTCCAAGAATCTCAAGGGAAGCGTGCGAGACGCTACATCGCACAGGTACGCTAACCCTCGGGTCACAGACGCATTTGGTCGAGATCCCAACAAACGTAACGACGCTACGCGACGCCACCTTGGCCGGCAGCCTTACCTCTGACGGAACCTGCCAAGGGCAATATTACAATGACGGTTATGGACAGTGGGAAAGCGCTGTCGTGCAGGCAGTAATCAAGATTTCGGTCTACTCGTACACGGCGAACGTCAAGATCTCCAACAATCAAATTTTGCTGAAGAGTGGAACAACCTGCCCTTTTGGAGACGGGCAGTGCATCGACGATGAGGGTGGCCATACCTACTGGACAACAACGCCCCTCGACGAATGTAAATTTGACAAATATGACGTACTATACACGGGATACGCAGACCGAACGAACGCGACGGACTCTCCAACCGTTTACTCGCTACAGACGGGTGACACAACCTTCGCGCTAATGGAAAGGTCCAGAGCCACCATTTGCGGCTATAAAATCATAAACACAGAGCACCCCCGTCTATTTATCTTTGAGACCAATCCAACGGAAGTCTTCAAACAACGATCAAGATTAGCAGTATCAAACATCGACATCTTTTCATACATCAATTCAAAATTCATTTATGTAGAAAAACACATCAGAACGCAGACCACCAACTTATACAGGGACGTGATCGAGCAGAAATGTAAATTAGAACAACAGGTGCTGAAAAATGCATTAAATCTCGCTGAATTATCACCTGACAGTTTTGCCTTTAACCTAATGAAGGGCCCCGGCTATTTTGCAACAATAGCCGGCGAAGTAATCTATATTATGAAATGCATCCCAGTAGAAGTGGAATTCCGCAAGACGGCAGAATGTTACAATGATCTTCCTGTGAATCACCAAAATGAGAGCATGTTCCTGCGACCCAAATCGAGGATTCTCGTGAAGACCGGAACCAGGAGGAGCTGCAACGAGGTCGTGCCGCCAATGTTTAAGGTAGAAGAGACGTGGTACAAGTTCACACCTAGGGCATCCGAAGCCAAGGTACCGCAGAAACTCAAGCCCTTGACAAACATGAATTGGAAATATAGTAATCCTGGACCCCTGGGATCAAGCGGAATTTACACTGAGGAGGAATTGCAAGAATTACGGGAACACATCATGTTTCCAGCAGAAAAACCTGCACTACTCGACACCATATCCAGAGGCGCCCGAGGCGAGACCATCGGGACGGGAACAATCAATATGTATAACTTGTTAGACGAAAAGACTCTAACGCGAATAGCAGAATCAACGGCAAAAAGACTATTTACTGGATTCACCACCTTCGGGAGTGTTGTCGGAGGAATATGGGGGATCTGGGCCGTGTGGGCACTGCTGAAATTCTTAATCGACACATGCATACATGGTTACACGCTCCACACAGCATATGGATGCAGTTACCACTTGATAGCCTCACTGTGGGACTCGGTGACGCATCTGTTAATGCACCTACGAGGACAAAAGACCGATCAACCAATGACGACTGACGCCCAGGAGCAGACGGAACCACTGAATAAAATAATTTACCACGTTCCGTCACAGTCAATTCACTTTCCAGAAAATCTAGACTTGAATTCTGACATAGAGTTGAAGAAGCTCGAGGAAAGAGCACAACAGAGAGCAAAAGATCTTAACTTGGTTTAGTGAACGCCGCTAAGATCTTTTACGGAAATAAAACTTATTTCCTTCAAATAAGGAGGGGGGTGTGACGTCCCCGGAAGAACGTCTACCATATATATATTTTTCCTATTATCATACTAAAACTGTTGCTCTCTTACCTCGAGTATACTACTATTAGCATAACACATACTTGTATTATACCTAAGATATAGGAATACATTATAATATCTCATAAGCGAAGAGCAAGGCAACATGGGGTACCCGGCAGAAAGCACCAGGCAGCAAGCCATATTCACAGTCGTGCTAAGAGGCCGCCATCTTGGCTCGCCCGCTCATCATATACTACACTATGAGAAATACACGCACATCGCGCTATTTAGGAATGTACACATACATATGCATACTCATAATTATCATGCCGTCTTATTACGAATGATAAAATAAACGATATAATAAACAATCGTATAAACTTACCCATAAATATAATATACTCATATATGTATTACATAAAAGGAGTACACGTCATCGACGCGCAAAAGGGAAACCTTATCCCTTCATCCGAAATACGCCTTCAGCAGGCCTACGTGACATTCCGCACGTCCAGCGCTCGACCACGTGCACTTCTTAGGAATAACCACATTTGTTAGAATAAATAAATAACTGTAACCAGAGCGGCCAGCGGGACTCGAAGCACTTAAACAAAGGTTCGTAGGCGAACCCTAACATAAACACCCGCTGAGCGTTCATCCTAGTAAAGATAAGATTTTGCATAGTTAAGATACGCTCTAGACTAAACAGCCCCGGACCTCGGTACAATAAACAGACGGAAGCAATAAATCGCCCAAGTACCGAGAAGCACTTAAGAGGAAACATCGACACGGCGATCCGATACCCGAGGAGAAACTGAGCCAAGCAATTCCAGCCCAGGCCGACGGACCGACGCCAACTCAGAACAAAGGCCAAGGGTCGAGCGGGAAAAACCTGTTCTACTCGACCCCCATAAACAGGGATGAAAGCCAGACCCGCACTTAGCCAGGGACCGGTTTACAACAGGGCCATAAACCAGACAACCCTCACAGCATGACGTCAGGCCCCAAACACGTGCAAGCAGGCAGGCAGCGACAAGTCGGCGCCGGACCCCGAACACGTGCACGCAGGCAGGCAGCAACAGGTCGGACCTAACGGGACTCCGCCAACAAAGAGCCGCATTCCAAGGCTCTGACGTCACGCGCGCCTACGTGACACCGAGCGCGTCAAGGCAGGCCAGCAGCGCGCGCACCATCGCCCCGCGCATGCGCACCAGGACACTCGAGAGCTGAGACGGTCGACGCTTCGCACCCTGGACAACACTTCTCATCCGCGCTTCAAGCAGACCAGTCGAGTTCTTGTAAATCTCTACGAGTTACACAGTTAGCTTGCACGTTTAGAACTTGTACACATTCGCTAGTTCTTGTAAATCTCTACGAGTCGCACAGTTGACTTGCACGTTTAGAACTAGTATACATTCGCTATAGCTTAAGCGCTCTGTTTAACGTAAACTCTTAATATACGCGACTAGAATACTAAACATTGTACCTTTTTCGAATTATCTGTAACAATATACTAAACACAAAGATTTATTTCATCGAGTTCTCATTTCTTGAACCTAAAACTAGAGTCAGTGAATAACCCAAGGTAATTCCCTTTTACCCACATTAACATTGGTTGTTAGCGGAGACGCTGACTTAATTAAGCTTGTAAAACTAGCTTTTCCAAGTTAATTAACTCCCACCCCTTTCTATATCGGTAGATGTCAAAGTCCAGTAAACGTCACGGTCGTAAGAATAGACATCGCGCAGGCCGACGACTACAGGCTAAGAAGCAAGCTATATTACAAGCCAGAATCAAACGTATCAACGGTCCAGTAGAGATCCTTCCGATCTATACACAACCTAGCTCTAACGAAGAATCGGGCTCTTTCTCGTCGCACGCATCCAGCCAACCCAAGGTTGACCACCCGTTCTCAACTCACGGGGTAGAACGTGAAGTCATACAGACGGTTACTAGAGTCAGCGAGGGGCTGTTATACGAGCAAATCGACATTAGGAGGAAGCTGTTCCCTGTACCAACCGTATACGACTGGGTAGAAGAGCCGGAAGTTATCGACCTGGACTCCGAACCAGAGACCATCTACCTCGACTAAAGGTAAGACGCTCATTTACGTTACCCCATATCATCCTAAACGACGAATATAATCCATAGCGGGGGCCCGGGTCCCTCAAATAAAACAGGGCTCCGTTATTGCAGTGTCGCTCCGCGTGCGTCAACGTTAAGAATTGTTTTTTTTTGTTGACTAGTGCGTCTGGGACGTCACAGCAGTCGATCAGAGGCCGTGGAAACACGTGTTAGGCACGGTCACAGTCGAGAAGAAGGCAATGCGCGTCGTCACAGAGTCGTTCAGAGGCGGTAGTGACTCGTGTTAGGCATGGTCACAGTCAAGCATAAGGCAAAGCGCGCCGACCCAGAGTCGACCTGTGACGGTGAGGAAGTGACATGAGCACGGTCGAGGTCGAGCAAAAAGCAATGCGCGTCGTCCTGGAGTCGATTGTTAGCGGTGTGGACCCGCCGCGAGCATCGTCAGAGTGGAGCGGGTGGCGATGGAGGGCGTCCCGCAGTCGATCAGGGGCCGTGGGGACGCGAGTTGGGCACGCTCACAGTCGAGCAAAAGGCAATGCGCGTCGGCCCAGAGTCGATCAGAGGCAGCGAAGACTCGTGTTTGGTACGGTCACAGTCGAGCAAAAGGCAATGCGCGTCGTCCCAGGGTCGATCAGAGGCAGTAAGGACTAGTGATGAGCACAGTCACAGTCGAGCAAAAGGCAATGCGCGTAGTGCCCGAGTGGATCGGTGGCAATGTGGACTCGACACGAGCATCGTCAGAGTGGAGTGGGCGGCGATGGAGGGCGTCCCGCAGTCGATCTGAGGTCGCGAGAACACGTGTTTGGCACGGTCACAATCGAGCAAAAAGCGATGCGCGTCGTCCCAGAGTCGATCAGTAGCAGTAGGGACTGGACACCACCATCGTTAGAGTGGAGCAGGAGGCGTCGGAGGGTGTCCCGCTGTCGACCCGAGGTCGTGAGGACACGTGTTTGGCACGGTCAAAATCGAGCAAAAGGCAATGCGCGTCGTCCCGGAGTCGATCAGTGGCAGTAGGGACAGAACGAGAGCATTGTTAGAGTAAAGCAGGAGGCGTTCGAGGGTGTCCCGCAGTCAATCTGAGGCCGTGGTGACGCGTGTGAGGCACGGTCACGTTTGAGCAGAAGGCAATGCGCGTCGTCCTAGAGTTGATCGGTGGCTGTGGGGACTCGTGTTGGGCACGGTCACAGTCGAGCAGAAGGCAATGCGCGTCGTCGAAGAGTCGATCCGAGGCAGTGGGGACACGTGTTGGGCACGGTCACAGTCGAGCAAAAGGCAATGCGCGTCGTTCTAAAGTCGATCGGAGGCAGTAAGGACATGTGTTGGGCACGGTCACAGTCGAGCAAATGGCAATGCGCGTCGTCCCGCAGTCGATCTGAGGCCGTGAAAACACGTGTTAGGCACGGTCACAGTCGAGGAGAAGGCAATGCGCGTCGTCACAGAGTCGATCAGAGGCAGTAGAGACTTGTGTTAGGCATGGTCACAGTCGAGCAAAAAGCAATGCGCGTCGTTTTAGAGTCAATCGGTGGCGGCGGGGACACGTGTTGGGCACGGACACAGTCGAGCAAAAGGCAATGCGCGTCGTCTAAGAGTCGATCGGAGGCAGTGGGGACACGTGTTGGGCACGGTCACGGTCGAGCAAAAGGCAATGCGCGTCGTTCTAAAGTCGATCGGAGGCAGTGGGGACACGTGTTGGGCACGGTCACAGTCGAGCAAATGGCAATGCGCGTCGTCCCGCAGTCGATCTGAGGCCGTGAAAACACGTGTTAGGCACGGTCACAGTCGAGGAGAAGGCAATGCGCGTCGTCACAGAGTCGATCAGAGGCAGTAGAGACTTGTGTTAGGCATGGTCACAGTCGAGCAAAAAGCAATGCGCGTCGTTTTAGAGTCAATCGGTGGCGGCGGGGACACGTGTTGGGCACGGACACAGTCAAACAAAAGGCAATGCGCGTCGTCCCAAAGTCGATCGGAGGCCGTAGTAACACGTGTTAGGCACGGTCACAGTCGAGGAAAAGGCAATGCGCGTCGTCCTAGAGTCGATCAGAGGCAGCGGGGACTCGTGTTTGGTACGGTCACAGTCGAGCAAAAGGCAATGCGCGTCGTCCCAGAGTCGATCAGAGGCAGTAAGGACTTGTGTTAGGCATGGTCACAGTCGAGCAAAAGTCGATGCGCGTCGTCCCAGAGTCGATCAGAGGCATTGGGGACTCGTGTTCGGCATGGTCACAGTCGAGCAAAAGGCAATGCGCGTCGTCCCAAAGTCGATCGGAGGCCGTAGAAACACGTGTTAGGCACCGTCACAATCGAGGAAAAGGCAATGCGCGTCGTCCCAGAGTCGATCGGAGGCAGTAGGGACTCGTGTTAGGCATGGTCACAGTCGAGCGAAAGGCAATGCGCGTCGTTTCAGAGTCAATCGGTGGCGGCGGGGACACGTGTTGGGCACGGACACAGTCGAGCAAAAGGCAATGCGCGTCGTTTCAGAGTCGATCGGAGGCAGTGGGGATCGTGTTGGGCACGGTCACAGTCGAGCAGAAGGCAATGCGCGTCGTTTTAGAGTCAATCAAAGGCCGTGCGGACACGTGTTAGGCACGGTCACAGTCGAGGAGAAGGCGATGCGCGTCGTCCCAGAGTGAATCGGTGGCAATGTGGACTTGACACAAGCATCGTCGGAGTGGAGCGGGCGGCGATGGAGAACGTCCCGCAGTCGATCGGAGGCCGTGGGGACGCTTGTTAGGCGCGGTCACAGTCAAGCAAAAGGCAATGCGCGCCGACCCATAGTCGACCTGAGGCAGTGAGGAAGTGACACGAGCACGGTCAACGTCGAGCAAAAGGCAATGCGCGTTGTCTTATAGTCGATTAGTGGCACTGGGGACTTGGCACGAGCATCGTCAGAGTGAAGTGAGAGGCGATAGAGGGCCTCCCGCAGTCGATCAGAGGCCGTGGGGACACGCGTTAGGCACGGTCACAGTCGGGCAGAAGGCATTGCGCGTCAGCCCAGAGTCCACCGGTGGCGGTGTGGACTCGACACAAGCATCGTCAGAGTAGAGCAGGAGACGTTGGAGAGCGTCCTGCAGACGATCTGAGGCCGTGGGGACGCGTGTTAGGCACAGTCACAGTCGATTAAGATGCACTGCGCGTCATCCCAGACACGATCAGTGGCAGTGTGGACTTGATACGAGCATCGGCAGAGTGGACCGGGAGACGTTGGAGGGCCTCCCGCAGTCGATCAGAGGCCGCGAGGACAAGTGTTGGGGACGGTCACAGTGGATCGGGAGGCAATGCGCGTCCTCCCAGACACGATCAGTGGCAGTATGGACATGATACGAGCATCGTCAGAGTGGAGCGGGCGGCGATGAAGGGCGTCCCGCAGTCGATCAGAGGCCGTGGGGACACGTGTTCGGCACGGTCACAGTCGAGAAGGAGGCAATGCGCGTCGTCCGAGAGTGAATCGGTGGCAATGTGGACTTGACACAAGCATCGTCGGAGTGGAGCGGGCGGCGATGGAGGGCGTCCCGCAGTCGATCGGTGGCCGTAGGGACTTGTGTTGGGCACGGTCACGGTCGGGCAAAATGCAATGCGCGTCGTCCCCGAGTTCATTGATAGCTGGGGACCCGACACGTGCATCGTTGGAGTAAAGCGGGAGGTGGTGAAGGGCGTCCCGACGTCGATCAGAGGCCTTTTGCTCGACTGTGACCGTGCCCAACACGTCTCCCAACAACCTCTGACCTACTGCGATGCGCCCTCCAGCGCCCCTTGCTTTACTCTAACGATACTCGTGTCAAGTCCCCACCGCCACCAATCGACTCTGGGACGACGCGCATTGCCTTTTGCTCGACCGTTACCGAGCCCAACACGTGACCCCACGGACTTCAATCGACTGCAGGACGTTCTTAAGCGCCCCTTGCTTTACTCTTACGATGCTCGTGTCGAGTCCCCACTGCCACTGATTGACTCTGGGACGACGCGCATTGCCTTTTGCTCGATTGTGACCGTGCCAAACACGCGTCTTTACGACCTCAGATCGACTGCGGGACACCCCCCAACGCCTCCTGCGCCACTCTAACGATGCTCGTGTCCAATCCCCACTGCCACAGATCGACTCCGGGACGACGCGCATTGCCTTCTGCTCGACTGTGACCGTGTTTCACACGAGTCCACACTGCCTCTGATCGACTCTGGGACGACGCGCATTGCCTTTTGCTCGACTGTGACCGTGCCCATCACTTGTCCCCACGGCCTCTGATCGACTGCGGGAGGCCATACAACGCCTCCTGCTCCACCTTGACGATCCTCGTGTCAAGTCCACACTGCCACTGATCGACTCTGGGACGTCGCGCGTTGCCTTCTGCTCGACTGAGACCGCGCCAAACACGTGTCCTCACGACCTCAGATCGACTGCGGGACACCCTCCAACGCCTCCTGCTCTCCTCTAACGATGCTCGTGTCCAGTCCCCACTGCCACTGATCGACTCCGGGACGACGCGCATTGCCTTCTGCTCGACTGTGACCGTGCCTCACACGAGTCCTCACTGCCTCTGAACGACTCTGGGACGACGCGCATTGCCTTCTGCTAGACTGTGACCGTGCCTCACACGAGTCCTCACTGCCTCCGATCGACTCGGAGACGACGTGCATTGCCGTTCGCTTGACTAAGACCGTGCCTCACACGAGTCCCCGCTGCCACTGATTGACTTCAAGAGGCCATCCAACGCCTACTGCTCTATTCTGTCGATGCTCGTGTCAAGTCCACGTTGCCACCGATCGACTCTGGGACGACGCGCATTGCTTTTTGCTCGACTGTGACTGTGCCTAACTCGTGTCCTCGCGGCCTCGGATCGACTGCGGGACGCCCTTCAGCGCCTCCTGCTTCACTTTAGCGATGCTTATGTCGAGTCTCCACTCCCGCCGATCGACTCAGAGACGACGCGCGTTGCCTTTCGCTCGACTGTGACCTTGCCTGACACGAGTCCCTACTGCCACCGATCGACTCTGGGACGTCGCGCATTGCCTTCTGCTCGGCTGTGACCGCGCCAAACACGTGTCCTCACGACCTCAGATCGACTGCGGGACACCCTCCAACGCCACCTGCTCTCCTCTAACGATGCTCGTGTCCAGTCCCCACTGCCACTGATCGACTCTGGGACGACGCGCATTGCCTTTTGCTCGATTGTGACCGTGCCAAACACGCGTCCTTACGACCTCAGATCGACTGCGGGACACCCCAACGCCGCCTGCTCCACTCTAACGATGCTCGTGTCCAGTCCCCACTGCCACTGATCGACTCCGGGACGACGCGCATTGCTTTCTGCTTGACTGTGACCGTGCCTCACACGAGTCCATACTGCCTCTTAACGACTCTGGGACGACGCGCATTGCCTTCTGCTCGACTGAGACCGTGCCTCACACGAGTTCTCACTGCCTCCGATCGACTCGGAGACGACGTGCATTGCCTTTCGCTTGACTAAGACCGTGCCTCACACGAGTCCCCACTGCCACTGATTGACTTCAAGAGGCCATCCAACGCCTTCTGCTCTATTCTGACAATGCTGGTTTCAGGACCACATTGCGACCGATCGACTCCAGCCCGACGCGCATTGCCTTTTGCTCGACTGTGACCGTCCCAAACACGAGTCCCTGCTGCCTCTGATCGACTCCGGGACGACGCGCATTGCCTTCTGCTCGATTGTGACCGTGCCCAACACGTGTCCCCACTGCCTCTGATCGACTCTAGGATGACGCGCATTGCCTTATGCTTGACTGTGACCGTGGCAAACACAAGTCCCTACTGCCTCCGATCGACTCTCGGACGACGCGCTTTGCCTTCTGCTCGACAGTGACCGTGCATTGTCTGAGTGAAGCAACAGGCGTTAAACGGCCTCCCGCAGTCGATCAGAGGCCGTGGAAACACGTGTTAGGCACGGTCACAGTCGAGAAGAAGGCAATGCGCGTCGTCACAGAGTCGATCAGAGGCGGTAGTGACTCGTGTTAGGCATGGTCACAGTCAAGCATAAGGCAATGCGCGCCGACCCAGAGTCGACCAGTGACGGTGTGACGTCCCAGACGCACTAGTCAACAAAAAAAAACAATTCTTAACGTTGACGCACGCGGAGCGACACTGCAATAACGGAGCCCTGTTTTATTTGAGGGACCCGGGCCCCCGCTATGGATTATATTCGTCGTTTAGGATGATATGGGGTAACGTAAATGAGCGTCTTACCTTTAGTCGAGGTAGATGGTCTCTGGTTCGGAGTCCAGGTCGATAACTTCCGGCTCTTCTACCCAGTCGTATACGGTTGGTACAGGGAACAGCTTCCTCCTAATGTCGATTTGCTCGTATAACAGCCCCTCGCTGACTCTAGTAACCGTCTGTATGACTTCACGTTCTACCCCGTGAGTTGAGAACGGGTGGTCAACCTTGGGTTGGCTGGATGCGTGCGACGAGAAAGAGCCCGATTCTTCGTTAGAGCTAGGTTGTGTATAGATCGGAAGGATCTCTACTGGACCGTTGATACGTTTGATTCTGGCTTGTAATATAGCTTGCTTCTTAGCCTGTAGTCGTCGGCCTGCGCGATGTCTATTCTTACGACCGTGACGTTTACTGGACCTTGACATCTACCGATATAGAAAGGGGTGGGAGTTAATTAACTTGGAAAAGCTAGTTTTACAAGCTTAATTAAGTCAGCGTCTCCGCTAACAACCAATGTTAATGTGGGTAAAAGGGAATTACCTTGGGTTATTCACTGACTCTAGTTTTAGGTTCAAGAAATGAGAACTCGATGAAATAAATCTATGTGTTTAGTATATTGTTACAGATAATTCGAAAAAGGTACAATGTTTAGTATTCTAGTCGCGTATATTAAGAGTTTACGTTAAACAGAGCGCTTAAGCTATAGCGAATGTATACTAGTTCTAAACGTGCAAGTCAACTGTGCGACTCGTAGAGATTTACAAGAACTAGCGAATGTGTACAAGTTCTAAACGTGCAAGCTAACTGTGTAACTCGTAGAGATTTACAAGAACTCGACTGGTCTGCTTGAAGCGCGGATGAGAAGTGATGTCCAGGGTGCGAAGCGTCGACCGTCTCAGCTCTCGAGTGTCCTGGTGCGCATGCGCGGGGCGATGGTGCGCGCGCTGCTGGCCTGCCTTGACGCGCTCGGTGTCACGTAGGCGCGCGTGACGTCAGAGCCTTGGAATGCGGCTCTTTGTTGGCGGAGTCCCGTTAGGTCCGACCTGTTGCTGCCTGCCTGCGTGCACGTGTTCGGGGTCCGGCGCCGACTTGTCGCTGCCTGCCTGCTTGCACGTGTTTGGGGCCTGACGTCATGCTGTGAGGGTTGTCTGGTTTATGGCCCTGTTGTAAACCGGTCCCTGGCTAAGTGCGGGTCTGGCTTTCATCCCTGTTTATGGGGGTCGAGTAGAACAGGTTTTTCCCGCTCGACCCTTGGCCTTTGTTCTGAGTTGGCGTCGGTCCGTCGGCCTGGGCTGGAATTGCTTGGCTCAGTTTCTCCTCGGGTATCGGATCGCCGTGTCGATGTTTCCTCTTAAGTGCTTCTCGGTACTTGGGCGATTTATTGCTTCCGTCTGTTTATTGTACCGAGGTCCGGGGCTGTTTAGTCTAGAGCGTATCTTAACTATGCAAAATCTTATCTTTACTAGGATGAACGCTCAGCGGGTGTTTATGTTAGGGTTCGCTTACGAACCTTTGTTTAAGTGCTTCGAGTCCCGCTGGCCGCTCTGGTTACAGTTATTTATTTATTCTAACAAATGTGGTTATTCCTAAGAAGTGCACGTGGTCGAGCGCTGGACGTGCGGAATGTCACGTAGGCCTGCTGAAGGCGTATTTCGGATGAAGGGATAAGGTTTCCCTTTTGCGCGTCGATGACGTGTACTCCTTTTATGTAATACATATATGAGTATATTATATTTATGGGTAAGTTTATGCGATTGTTTATTATATCGTTTATTTTATCATTCGTAATAAGACGGCATGATAATTATGAGTATGCATATATATGTGTACATTCCTAAATAGCGCGATGTGCGTGTATTTCTCATAGTGTAGTATATGATGAGCGGGCGAGCCAAGATGGCGGCCTCTTAGCACGACTGTGAATATGGCTTGCTGCCTGGTGCTTTCTGCCGGGTACCCCATGTTGCCTTGCTCTTCGCTTATGAGATATTATAATGTATTCCTATATCTTAGGTATAATACAAGTATGTGTTATGCTAATAGTAGTATACTCGAGGTAAGAGAGCAACAGTTTTAGTATGATAATAGGAAAAATATATATATGGTAGACGTTCTTCCGGGGACGTCACACCCCCCTCCTTATTTGAAGGAAATAAGTTTTATTTCCGTAAAAGATCTTAGCGGCGTTCACTAAACCAAGTTAAGATCTTTTGCTCTCTGTTGTGCTCTTTCCTCGAGCTTCTTCAACTCTATGTCAGAATTCAAGTCTAGATTTTCTGGAAAGTGAATTGACTGTGACGGAACGTGGTAAATTATTTTATTCAGTGGTTCCGTCTGCTCCTGGGCGTCAGTCGTCATTGGTTGATCGGTCTTTTGTCCTCGTAGGTGCATTAACAGATGCGTCACCGAGTCCCACAGTGAGGCTATCAAGTGGTAACTGCATCCATATGCTGTGTGGAGCGTGTAACCATGTATGCATGTGTCGATTAAGAATTTCAGCAGTGCCCACACGGCCCAGATCCCCCATATTCCTCCGACAACACTCCCGAAGGTGGTGAATCCAGTAAATAGTCTTTTTGCCGTTGATTCTGCTATTCGCGTTAGAGTCTTTTCGTCTAACAAGTTATACATATTGATTGTTCCCGTCCCGATGGTCTCGCCTCGGGCGCCTCTGGATATGGTGTCGAGTAGTGCAGGTTTTTCTGCTGGAAACATGATGTGTTCCCGTAATTCTTGCAATTCCTCCTCAGTGTAAATTCCGCTTGATCCCAGGGGTCCAGGATTACTATATTTCCAATTCATGTTTGTCAAGGGCTTGAGTTTCTGCGGTACCTTGGCTTCGGATGCCCTAGGTGTGAACTTGTACCACGTCTCTTCTACCTTAAACATTGGCGGCACGACCTCGTTGCAGCTCCTCCTGGTTCCGGTCTTCACGAGAATCCTCGATTTGGGTCGCAGGAACATGCTCTCATTTTGGTGATTCACAGGAAGATCATTGTAACATTCTGCCGTCTTGCGGAATTCCACTTCTACTGGGATGCATTTCATAATATAGATTACTTCGCCGGCTATTGTTGCAAAATAGCCGGGGCCCTTCATTAGGTTAAAGGCAAAACTGTCAGGTGATAATTCAGCGAGATTTAATGCATTTTTCAGCACCTGTTGTTCTAATTTACATTTCTGCTCGATCACGTCCCTGTATAAGTTGGTGGTCTGCGTTCTGATGTGTTTTTCTACATAAATGAATTTTGAATTGATGTATGAAAAGATGTCGATGTTTGATACTGCTAATCTTGATCGTTGTTTGAAGACTTCCGTTGGATTGGTCTCAAAGATAAATAGACGGGGGTGCTCTGTGTTTATGATTTTATAGCCGCAAATGGTGGCTCTGGACCTTTCCATTAGCGCGAAGGTTGTGTCACCCGTCTGTAGCGAGTAAACGGTTGGAGAGTCCGTCGCGTTCGTTCGGTCTGCGTATCCCGTGTATAGTACGTCATATTTGTCAAATTTACATTCGTCGAGGGGCGTTGTTGTCCAGTAGGTATGGCCACCCTCATCGTCGATGCACTGCCCGTCTCCAAAAGGGCAGGTTGTTCCACTCTTCAGCAAAATTTGATTGTTGGAGATCTTGACGTTCGCCGTGTACGAGTAGACCGAAATCTTGATTACTGCCTGCACGACAGCGCTTTCCCACTGTCCATAACCGTCATTGTAATATTGCCCTTGGCAGGTACCGTCAGAGGTAAGGCTGCCGGCCAAGGTGGCGTCGCGTAGCGTCGTTACGTTTGTTGGGATCTCGACCAAATGCGTCTGTGACCCGAGGGTTAGCGTACCTGTGCGATGTAGCGTCTCGCATGCTTCCCTTGAGATTCTTGGAAGGTAAGCCTTTCTTCCTCCGTCGGTCACCGAGTTGTGTGAAAATTGTCCGCATCGATAAACTGTTCTGTCGATCTCCACTTTGCATTGTAAGACTTGCGCCTGTTTGTATTCCGTGAGTTGGAGCAATTGTATAAACGTTCGTTCGTTTTGTGTCTTGTCGTGTTCCAAATCACATTGGTCGATGTCTAGTAGATTTATAGTTGTTACGTTAAGGGCAGCTCCGCCACAGTCATACCCGATTAATGCATGGGCCCCCTTCAACCAACAAATGGTAGTGAGGAGTACGAGGACGGACCTCATGGCTGGGGTTTGCATTGACCCTGTAACGTATGTCATAATACCTATAAATTCTGACGTCTACTCCTAAATCTGCTTAGTGTACAAAATTATACGGCGTCTTTGAACATCTGACTGCCTACATAGTTAACAATTGGGCCGGAGACGGTGTACTTGGACACTTCGCCGTCCATGCCTTTACCTACGTATGTGTACGCTTCGTTCAGGTCTGGGTGAAATAGCACTGATATGTGGGTTTCGTCCGGGCGGGCGAAAAACACATCTAATACTTGATCTACTATGCCTCTTTGGCTGCGAATTCTTTTATAATACGTTCTGTAGTCGCCTTCACCCAAATCTGTTATTTTTATCATTTCCCTAAGTAATGACTTGAAAGCTTCATTGGCCTTAAAATATAGTGTTATTGTAACCTTGTACATTATGATTTTAATGTTTGTGACTGGGTATGGTAGTGTCTGCGGCTTTTCAATGAAAACTACTTCGAGATGATCGTCTTCCTCATTAGCCGGGAGCTTCATTATATTATTGTGTTCTTACTTTCTAGTGATTCCTGTGGACAGAATAATAAAGGATAGGTTGTGACGTCCCAGACGCACTAGTCAACAAAAAAAAACAATTCTTAACGTTGACGCACGCGGAGCGACACTGCAATAACGGAGCCCTGTTTTATTTGAGGGACCCGGGCCCCCGCTATGGATTATATTCGTCGTTTAGGATGATATGGGGTAACGTAAATGAGCGTCTTACCTTTAGTCGAGGTAGATGGTCTCTGGTTCGGAGTCCAGGTCGATAACTTCCGGCTCTTCTACCCAGTCGTATACGGTTGGTACAGGGAACAGCTTCCTCCTAATGTCGATTTGCTCGTATAACAGCCCCTCGCTGACTCTAGTAACCGTCTGTATGACTTCACGTTCTACCCCGTGAGTTGAGAACGGGTGGTCAACCTTGGGTTGGCTGGATGCGTGCGACGAGAAAGAGCCCGATTCTTCGTTAGAGCTAGGTTGTGTATAGATCGGAAGGATCTCTACTGGACCGTTGATACGTTTGATTCTGGCTTGTAATATAGCTTGCTTCTTAGCCTGTAGTCGTCGGCCTGCGCGATGTCTATTCTTACGACCGTGACGTTTACTGGACTTTGACATCTACCGATATAGAAAGGGGTGGGAGTTAATTAACTTGGAAAAGCTAGTTTTACAAGCTTAATTAAGTCAGCGTCTCCGCTAACAACCAATGTTAATGTGGGTAAAAGGGAATTACCTTGGGTTATTCACTGACTCTAGTTTTAGGTTCAAGAAATGAGAACTCGATGAAATAAATCTTTGTGTTTAGTATATTGTTACAGATAATTCGAAAAAGGTACAATGTTTAGTATTCTAGTCGCGTATATTAAGAGTTTACGTTAAACAGAGCGCTTAAGCTATAGCGAATGTATACTAGTTCTAAACGTGCAAGTCAACTGTGCGACTCGTAGAGATTTACAAGAACTAGCGAATGTGTACAAGTTCTAAACGTGCAAGCTAACTGTGTAACTCGTAGAGATTTACAAGAACTCGACTGGTCTGCTTGAAGCGCGGATGAGAAGTGTTGTCCAGGGTGCGAAGCGTCGACCGTCTCAGCTCTCGAGTGTCCTGGTGCGCATGCGCGGGGCGATGGTGCGCGCGCTGCTGGCCTGCCTTGACGCGCTCGGTGTCACGTAGGCGCGCGTGACGTCAGAGCCTTGGAATGCGGCTCTTTGTTGGCGGAGTCCCGTTAGGTCCAACCTGTTGCTGCCTGCCTGCGTGCACGTGTTCGGGGTCCGGCGCCGACTTGTCGCTGCCTGCCTGCTTGCACGTGTTTGGGGCCTGACGTCATGCTGTGAGGGTTGTCTGGTTTATGGCCCTGTTGTAAACCGGTCCCTGGCTAAGTGCGGGTCTGGCTTTCATCCCTGTTTATGGGGGTCGAGTAGAACAGGTTTTTCCCGCTCGACCCTTGGCCTTTGTTCTGAGTTGGCGTCGGTCCGTCGGCCTGGGCTGGAATTGCTTGGCTCAGTTTCTCCTCGGGTATCGGATCGCCGTGTCGATGTTTCCTCTTAAGTGCTTCTCGGTACTTGGGCGATTTATTGCTTCCGTCTGTTTATTGTACCGAGGTCCGGGGCTGTTTAGTCTAGAGCGTATCTTAACTATGCAAAATCTTATCTTTACTAGGATGAACGCTCAGCGGGTGTTTATGTTAGGGTTCGCCTACGAACCTTTGTTTAAGTGCTTCGAGTCCCGCTGGCCGCTCTGGTTACAGTTATTTATTTATTCTAACAAATGTGGTTATTCCTAAGAAGTGCACGTGGTCGAGCGCTGGACGTGCGGAATGTCACGTAGGCCTGCTGAAGGCGTATTTCGGATGAAGGGATAAGGTTTCCCTTTTGCGCGTCGATGACGTGTACTCCTTTTATGTAATACATATATGAGTATATTATATTTATGGGTAAGTTTATACGATTGTTTATTATATCGTTTATTTTATCATTCGTAATAAGACGGCATGATAATTATGAGTATGCATATGTATGTGTACATTCCTAAATAGCGCGATGTGCGTGTATTTCTCATAGTGTAGTATATGATGAGCGGGCGAGCCAAGATGGCGGCCTCTTAGCACGACTGTGAATATGGCTTGCTGCCTGGTGCTTTCTGCCGGGTACCCCATGTTGCCTTGCTCTTCGCTTATGAGATATTATAATGTATTCCTATATCTTAGGTATAATACAAGTATGTGTTGTGCTAATAGTAGTATACTCGAGGTAAGAGAGCAACAGTTTTAGTATGATAATAGGAAAAATATATATATGGTAGACGTTCTTCCGGGGACGTCACACCCCCCTCCTTATTTGAAGGAAATAAGTTTTATTTCCGTAAAAGATCTTAGCGGCGTTCACTAAACCAAGTTAAGATCTTTTGCTCTCTGTTGTGCTCTTTCCTCGAGCTTCTTCAACTCTATGTCAGAATTCAAGTCTAGATTTTCTGGAAAGTGAATTGACTGTGACGGAACGTGGTAAATTATTTTATTCAGTGGTTCCGTCTGCTCCTGGGCGTCAGTCGTCATTGGTTGATCGGTCTTTTGTCCTCGTAGGTGCATTAACAGATGCGTCACCGAGTCCCACAGTGAGGCTATCAAGTGGTAACTGCATCCATATGCTGTGTGGAGCGTGTAACCATGTATGCATGTGTCGATTAAGAATTTCAGCAGTGCCCACACGGCCCAGATCCCCCATATTCCTCCGACAACACTCCCGAAGGTGGTGAATCCAGTAAATAGTCTTTTTGCCGTTGATTCTGCTATTCGCGTTAGAGTCTTTTCGTCTAACAAGTTATACATATTGATTGTTCCCGTCCCGATGGTCTCGCCTCGGGCGCCTCTGGATATGGTGTCGAGTAGTGCAGGTTTTTCTGCTGGAAACATGATGTGTTCCCGTAATTCTTGCAATTCCTCCTCAGTGTAAATTCCGCTTGATCCCAGGGGTCCAGGATTACTATATTTCCAATTCATGTTTGTCAAGGGCTTGAGTTTCTGCGGTACCTTGGCTTCGGATGCCCTAGGTGTGAACTTGTACCACGTCTCTTCTACCTTAAACATTGGCGGCACGACCTCGTTGCAGCTCCTCCTGGTTCCGGTCTTCACGAGAATCCTCGATTTGGGTCGCAGGAACATGCTCTCATTTTGGTGATTCACAGGAAGATCATTGTAACATTCTGCCGTCTTGCGGAATTCCACTTCTACTGGGATGCATTTCATAATATAGATTACTTCGCCGGCTATTGTTGCAAAATAGCCGGGGCCCTTCATTAGGTTAAAGGCAAAACTGTCAGGTGATAATTCAGCGAGATTTAATGCATTTTTCAGCACCTGTTGTTCTAATTTACATTTCTGCTCGATCACGTCCCTGTATAAGTTGGTGGTCTGCGTTCTGATGTGTTTTTCTACATAAATGAATTTTGAATTGATGTATGAAAAGATGTCGATGTTTGATACTGCTAATCTTGATCGTTGTTTGAAGACTTCCGTTGGATTGGTCTCAAAGATAAATAGACGGGGGTGCTCTGTGTTTATGATTTTATAGCCGCAAATGGTGGCTCTGGACCTTTCCATTAGCGCGAAGGTTGTGTCACCCGTCTGTAGCGAGTAAACGGTTGGAGAGTCCGTCGCGTTCGTTCGGTCTGCGTATCCCGTGTATAGTACGTCATATTTGTCAAATTTACATTCGTCGAGGGGCGTTGTTGTCCAGTAGGTATGGCCACCCTCATCGTCGATGCACTGCCCGTCTCCAAAAGGGCAGGTTGTTCCACTCTTCAGCAAAATTTGATTGTTGGAGATCTTGACGTTCGCCGTGTACGAGTAGACCGAAATCTTGATTACTGCCTGCACGACAGCGCTTTCCCACTGTCCATAACCGTCATTGTAATATTGCCCTTGGCAGGTTCCGTCAGAGGTAAGGCTGCCGGCCAAGGTGGCGTCGCGTAGCGTCGTTACGTTTGTTGGGATCTCGACCAAATGCGTCTGTGACCCGAGGGTTAGCGTACCTGTGCGATGTAGCGTCTCGCACGCTTCCCTTGAGATTCTTGGAAGGTAAGCCTTTCTTCCACCGTCGGTCACCGAGTTGTGTGAAAATTGTCCGCATCGATAAACTGTTCTGTCGATCTCCACTTTGCATTGTAAGACTTGCGCCTGTTTGTATTCCGTGAGTTGGAGCAATTGTATAAACGTTCGTTCGTTTTGTGTCTTGTCGTGTTCCAAATCACATTGGTCGATGTCTAGTAGATTTATAGTTGTTACGTTAAGGGCAGCTCCGCCACAGTCATACCCGATTAATGCATGGGCCCCCTTCAACCAACAAATGGTAGTGAGGAGTATGAGGACGGACCTCATGGCTGGGGTTTGCATTGACCCTGTAACGTATGTCATAATACCTATAAATTCTGACGTCTACTCTTAAATCTGCTTAGTGTACAAAATTATACGGCGTCTTTGAACATCTGACTGCCTACATAGTTAACAATTGGGCCGGAGACGGTGTACTTGGACACTTCGCCGTCCATGCCTTTACCTACGTATGTGTACGCTTCGTTCAGGTCTGGGTGAAATAGCACTGATATGTGGGTTTCGTCCGGGCGGGCGAAAAACACATCTAATACTTGATCTACTATGCCTCTTTGGCTGCGAATTCTTTTATAATACGTTCTGTAGTCGCCTTCACCCAAATCTGTTATTTTTATCATTTCCCTAAGTAATGACTTGAAAGCTTCATTGGCCTTAAAATATAGTGTTATTGTAACCTTGTACATTATGATTTTAATGTTTGTGACTGGGTATGGTAGTGTCTGCGGCTTTTCAATGAAAACTACTTCGAGATGATCGTCTTCCTCATTAGCCGGGAGCTTCATTATATTATTGTGTTCTTACTTTCTAGTGATTCCTGTGGACAGAATAATAAAGGATAGGTGCGATTATGCCTTTGCCTTTTTCAGTTTGTCCAGGTGGACCACCCTAGTTCTATTTTCAACAAGAATTTTTACATTATTACTGGGAAGAACTTCTATTACTTCGTGCGGACCAGTATAATGGTCAGCGAATTTGTTCTTTCTGGGCTCCTTTAGGAGGAACACCAGATCTCCTGGTTTTAATTGTAGCAATTTGATTTTATTATCATAGTAACGTTTATACTTGTGTTTTGCTTGAGTTAAATTCTCTGCTGCGAGAGTCTGTATTTCATGGAGATTTTTACATAAATCTAACAAGTAGCCTTCGTACGTCCTATCTGATATGGTTTCTATTGCTGCGTAGCTCGAGGGCACTCTTGCCTCTCGGCCGAACACTAATTCGTACGGTGAAAACCTTGTGCTTTCATGAGTACTGGTATTATATGAAAACATTGCTAACTCTAGCCACTCGTCCCAGTCGTTCTTGTCCGTAACGAACTGCTTCAAATATTCTATTAGAACGTGGTGTGACCTTTCAATCGAGCCATTTGACTGCGGGTGGAAAGCTGTGGTCCTGTTTTGTGTTATTCTAAATCGCTTTGTGATCGCCTTCATCAGTGAGCTAGTTAAATTGGCGCCCTGATCCGTGAGGATATGACGGGGTGCGCCGTAAATACAAATGAAGTTTTTTACCAAGCCATCAGCGATTGCCACCGAGTCGGTTTCTTTCAACGGGATTGCTAGCGAGTATTTGGTGAGGAGGTCTTGGATTGTTAAAATATGACTATTTCCTCGTTCTGTAATGGGCAGAGGGCCCACAACGTCCATGGAGATTTTTTCAAAGGCGGCGTCAGGAGTATCTGTTATTACCATTGGTTGCTTATGCTTTACTCGCGTGAGCTTCCTAGTGGCGCACTGCCAACACCTGCCTATATAATCTTGTACCTGGCGTTTCATATTCGGCCATGCGTACTTTTGTCTAATTCTACGGTAAGTTTTGGTCACCCCCTTGTGACCCCCTAGCGCAGATTCATGATTTTCTTGAATAATTCCGGCCCTAAGCTCCTCCGCCGGAGTTTGAATCAAGTCTTCGTAAATAGTCAGCGTGCAAGGACAATCGCTGAGTGCGATTTTTATCCTATTTAAAATTTCCTTCCACGAAATATTATCTATGAATGCTGTTCTGGCTAGTGCTATTTCTGCTAACTCTATTTCCATAATTACGTCTAACAGAGATGCCAGAGCTTCTTTAAATATTTCTCTGTCGAGGTGTCTTTTTGTTGATTCTTTGATTGGCAAACATATAATGTTTCTATTGTCCTTTTGCATTAGCCTAGCTCTTCCTAGTGCTAAGTCCTCTAATTTTGGTATCTTGAATTTACTGAATAGATCGTGCGCTCCGCGGTCTATAGGTTCACCCTGCTGCGAGACGAAACAGACCATGTTCCCTTTATGAATTGATAAGTTCTCCTTACTCCTAGTGATCTTTAATTCGGGGTCTGCAGCGAGCTCGTAGGGCTGCGAACCTGGTTCTATGATTTCGTCGGAGTCGCTTACGTCGCTGTCGACGCATTCATGCTCGTTACCGTGCTCGGAACCTGAATCTGAGTCTTCATCAGCATCGGTTGCTTGATTTTCTACAGGGGTGTCCTGGCCTATTACGTCAAAGGCTTTGTCCCTGTGATCTAAACTCGTCGACGCTTCCGGAAGGGAAATTCTACTGGTGTCCCCCCCTTTCTCCTGCTCCATCGTTTCGACTATAGGGTCTAAACCCGTGCTTTGATATTGGGGCGGCTCGTTTCCGAACTGTCCCAGAGGTGAACTTTCCCGATTGTCTGTCGAGGTTGGCTCAGTGGTCTCAACGTTGGGTGGAGGCAAAGCGTATATATGTATCTTGAAAGGTTGTTTGAACACCTTGTTGATTAGTTTTATTACGGTCTTCCAGGACAGTTTGTCAAGACCACAACCTATCCTGGGCATCGCGAGACGATAGTCTGCATTTCTTTTGCACGTGCGCCTGAGTTGAATCAGGGCTTTTTCTAGATTTTTCAACGTAGGCTTATCGTTGCTACGTTTTTTTGTTATTAGATAATAAACGAACCGCCTGCCCACCTGAAGCTGAGCCACTTCACCTACCTTGGCGTTCTGTTGTTTCAGTTCGTCAAGTCTACCAAATTTCTCCCGGAATTGCACTGCGATGCCGGCTCCCATATGCAGGTCCTCAGCTACGCAATGCACCAGCGAGAAATTTTCATCTACTGTAAATAGGTCTCCTGTCATTTCGGTCGTGACCGGAGGTAGCTCGAAAATGTCTTCGTTTGTGGTGTCGGTCTCGTCTGTCGTATCTAACTCTAGTGTCTGTATGATCGCGAGTTCGGGGTCCAACGGGGCTGGATCCGTATCGTCGACCGGATTTCTGGAGAGGGCGTCGGCGTTCGTATTCGCACGCCCCTCCTTATATTTTATTGTGCACTGAAACTCAGCTAGGAGGGTCTTCCACCTAATGAGTCGTGCACATGGGCTTTTATTTTTATGAAACCATGACAAGGCTTTTTGGTCAGATATTACGGTAAATTCTCTGCCGTAGAGGTACGGTCTAAAGTAATTCACGCACCAAACTACTGCTAAAAGTTCCTTCTCGAACGTAGAGTAATTTTTTTCGGCTGATGTTAACACCCGTGATACGTACGATATAGGTAAATCTTTCCCAATTTCTCCCTGACTCAGGACACCCCCGATTGCATAACCGGACGCGTCCGTTGTGACCAGGAAAGGTCGCTCGAAATCTGGGTACTGCAGGATCGGTTTCTCGCATAACCTGTCGCGTAAAAACTCAAAAGCTGATTGGTGTTGTTCTTTCCATTCGAAGCTTTCCCCTTTTTTGAGAAGGTTAGTGAGCGGTTTCGCGATCTTAGAAAAACCCGGTATGAACCGTCTGTAATAACCTGCTAGCCCTAAAAATTGCTTGATGTTCTTAGCATTTTTGGGAACTGGAAATTTTTTCACGGACTCGATTTTCTTTGGGTCCGGTTCCACACCTACGTCGCTGATCACGTGTCCTAAGTAAGTAACCTCGTGTCTGAGAAATTCACACTTGTCTGGTTGTAAGGCTAGGTTTGCCTTCCGCAATCTACTCATTAATCGCGTGACTTTTCGCTCGTGTTCTTCTAAAGTAGACGCGTATATTACTATGTCATCCAGGTATACGAACAGCTCTATGCCCTGCGATCCTAACAACACTTGGTCCATTAGTCTCTGGAAAGTAGCTGGCGCATTCTTCAGCCCGAATGGCATACGCGTGAATTCATAATGCCCGTGCGGTGTCGAGAAGGCGGTTTTGGGAGCGTCCTTCTCGTCCATTTGTATTTGATGAAAGCCCGATGCTAAATCGAATACCGAAAAATACCGGGCATTCCCTAACTGGTCAAGGATTTCGGTGATGTTGGGCAACGGATATGCGTCACCTATCGTTTTTTCGTTCAATTTACGATAATCTATCACGATCCTCCATCTCTTATTTCCCTTCGAATCGGCCTTTTTCGGTACGATCCAAAGTGGCGAACTGTAAGGCGATACCGATGGCTTGATTACGCCATTCTGTTCCATTTCGGTCACCTGCCTAGCTATTTCGTCCTTGTGGACGGGCGGAAATCTGTATTGCTTAGTGTGCACCGGTAGGTCATCGGTGGTAGCTATTTTATGTTTCATGACACCTGTGCATCGGAGCTTGTCGTCCGGCAGATGAAAGACATCTGCGTTTTCTCGAACTATCCTGGCTACACTGTCTTTTTCCTCATCGTTAAGATGATCTAATCTCAATAATTTCGTAATAGTTTCGGAGCGTCTAGAGAGTTTCTCGTAGGAGTCAGTAACGTCTGTTATCGAACATTTGTTTATGGTAATGTGTTCGGTCTCCCCTAACGGTATTGCTTCGCTCGTATCCAACAGTTCTACGGTGGGGACTGGTATAAGTTTGTCCTCCTCCGTGGTGTTTACCGCGCGGATCGTTGCCCTACCTCCGTCATCCTTAACAATAGCGTTCCCTATATAGACTCCCTTGCAACTGTCAAGAAGGGGTACATATCCTTCTTTGATACTATCTTCACTAATTTTAATAGGGAAGGCTATGTTCGTACGCTTGGGCACGAGGACGGTTTCTCTATCATTAAAATAAACGGCTTTGTTCAGTACTTCGAGGCATTGGTCCGCGTAGTTAACATTGGCTTCGAACTGGGTAAGGAAAGCTGACCCTAGGATACCGTCACTTTTGATGGGAAAGGTATTCTCAACTACGTGAAAATCCGTTTTGAAACCAAACATTTCCAATTCCGTTGCTCCTAAACTATAGTGTGGTACGTCTCCTATTCCTATAATAGTGATACGCCTCTTGGGGTTCACTTTACGAAAGTCCTTTACATTAGAGGCCTTTACGATATTGGCCTCCGCTCCCGTATCTATCATGAAGTCTATTGCGGTTTTCGTATCTTTGGAATCTAAGTTTACTGTAGGTATTTTTCCTTTTAAGTAGAGGCAGATGGACCTGTTTCCACCTCCTCTGTCTCTATGGCATTGGCCCTTGTTACTCGGGGGCTGCCAGTGTTCCCCGAGGGCCCTGCTCCGTTTCCCGAGTTGTTTCGGCTAATTGTTTCATGGTATCTACGTTTACGGCATTCGTTGTATGAATGTCCTATGCTCTTGCAGTAGCTACATTCGACTACGTTGGTATTTCGCGCTGTCGACTGTTGGCTCGACGGCGGTTTGTTTTTGTAACAATTTGCTGTGCTGTGGGTCGACCGCCCGCACAGCGTACACGATTCTCTATTTTCCACGGGTCTGCTTACCGCGGGTCTCCTAGTCGCTCGGCACTGATCGGTTAGGTGATTACTACGGCCGCAATGTTTACACGGCTCTGCGTTATTACTCTCGGCCCTGCTCGCGCCGCGGCTCCTAGCCCGATCTCTATCTAATTCTAATGCCTTGCTGGCATCTATAGCCCTTTCGTAGGCTGTCTTCAGGTTGGAGTAACCTTTGATCAATACTGCATTCCGGCAGTCGCTCGGTAGTCCGCCGACAAATGCCTCGCAGACTTCCTCATCTAACCTGATTATCTCTGCATTGGTTAGCTCGCGGTTCTTTCTTCGTTCCGCTTCTATTAATCCCGTTTTTATGTCGCGGGTTCTCCCTATGTAATCTAGCACGTGTTCATCAGCGTATTTATACAGCTGACCAAGCTCTCCACGGTAATGATTCGCGGATCTAATGGGCGCGAACACTTCCGTGAGTTTGTCCAAGAGTCCTTGCAGGGTTGCAAAACTCTCGTCTTCGATTACTGCGTATGCTCGATCGGCGAGCTTGCTTCTGATGAGGCGCGTGAGGTACCCCTCCAAGCTGGGTGTTACCATCTCGAGTGCCCTCTTGCACGCCCGATTAAACTGCATTACGGTGATGTTTTTCCCGTCAAATTTTGGGACTACCGCTAACGCGTCTTTAACCGATATGGATTGCTCCGCTAACGGCAGAGTAGGAGGAACGGGTGCCTGCACGGCGTTAACGATTTGAGTAACTTGGGGGCGGGTGATTCCCGAGATCTTATCCTTCAGGGCCTGCTCCCTTTTCTTTAACTGTTCCTCGCGCTCAGCTAATTTCCTCCTTTTCTCCCGGTACGGATCTGCTAACGCGGCCTGGTACGCGAGTTCTTGCTCCTGCAATTCTAATTCGCGCTCCCAAATCTCTTGCTCGCGTAATTGTATTTCCAAGTCCTTATCGAGGACTAATTCTTCCGGCACGCCTGGCTCACCTAATTCTTGAGGTCCCAGGTCCGGACCTGCTATTCCTCCGCGTAGATTTTTGAGTTTCTCGCGGTTCTCTTTTTGAATGCGTCTGATCAACGCTTCTCTAGCTAACGCTTCTGCTTCTAAATTCAAATCTTCATCGTCAGTTGGGACGGAAACCACTGACTTTATTGAAATGTGATCATTTTCGGAATTGAGGGCGTTTCTACCAATCGCTCCTCTGCTGAGTGGATCAGGGCGGTAACTGTCCACAGGGTTAGGTTTTTGAGGCGCCACAGATTTTCTTAAGTCGCCTTTCTTTCTTTCTGCCTTCTTTTTGAAGTGCAGAATTTCTGCTTCTAACCTTAATTCATCCTTACTCCGCGTACACACTGGACCGGGTTCCTTAAATGTAGCGTCTGTGGCTAATTCTATGCTTTGGGTAACTGCCCTATCTGTGCCGCGTGAATTTTGCGCTACGAGAAGTTGTACTTCCCGATCTATTTCTGCCTTCTTACGGAGAAGTTCGGACAGCTGTGTGTCCTCTACAGGACCTAACCGCGGTTCATCCATTTTCGAACGGCCCGTCGCTTCGTTAGTGTCCCTAATTTTAACGTCTGTCACGCTAGCGGAGAGCTGTGCAGGATTTTTAGAATCGTCTACCTTGCTCGTTTTGAACTGCGTAGGATATTTGATTTCTTCTACTATGCCTTTTGTTGGCTGTGTAGGATGTGGTACGTCTTGCGCGGGGCCCTCGGTCGGGTTGTGCCGCTGCGTTTTTGTATTTGCGTTCGCGATTTCTTTCGCCTCGAGCTCGGCGAGCCTGGCAAGTTTCTTTTGAACTTCTTCGGATAACCCCGCGTCTTTACTCGATTCAATCGCGCGCTGTTTTTTCTCTAATTCAGCTTCTTGTTGTCTGAATTGTTCGCTAAGATGTTTTGACTTCTTATCTATTTCTGCTTGACGTTCCTCTAACGCTTCTTTTTCTTTTTGGAGCCTCTTTTCCTTATTGGAAACCTCCTGTTTTATGAATTCTATATCGGTCTCCGTATATTTAAGTTGTAAGCTATCATCTACTGATGCGCCGCTTTCCTTTTTGCTACCTGTTCTAGTTTCGATAGGCATATTGGTTTCGCGTGTGAATCTTTATCCTATTTATAGAAATAATCTCAAGCGTGTGGAGTCCCCGTGTGATTCGCTTTTATTGTATTTGTCGAGCGTTATTTCACGATTCCGTCCGTAGTTTGTGCGTTCGTCCCGATCGCGTTCTTTGCGGCTGAGGTGAGTTTTCTTGCTACTCCCGTTACGCGTGTGTTGCGAAGTTCGGTTCACTGTCTTTGCTACTTTCGCGGATCTCGTCTTTAATAACTCGCACCGATTATTTTTAGTTGAATTCGGATTTTAACAAAATCAATTTTTAAACGAATCCCACCGCTGCCACCAGAAATTTTATTGCCTGTGACGTCCCAGACGCACTAGTCAACAAAAAAAAACAATTCTTAACGTTGACGCACGCGGAGCGACACTGCAATAACGGAGCCCTGTTTTATTTGAGGGACCCGGGCCCCCGCTATGGATTATATTCGTCGTTTAGGATGATATGGGGTAACGTAAATGAGCGTCTTACCTTTAGTCGAGGTAGATGGTCTCTGGTTCGGAGTCCAGGTCGATAACTTCCGGCTCTTCTACCCAGTCGTATACGGTTGGTACAGGGAACAGCTTCCTCCTAATGTCGATTTGCTCGTATAACAGCCCCTCGCTGACTCTAGTAACCGTCTGTATGACTTCACGTTCTACCCCGTGAGTTGAGAACGGGTGGTCAACCTTGGGTTGGCTGGATGCGTGCGACGAGAAAGAGCCCGATTCTTCGTTAGAGCTAGGTTGTGTATAGATCGGAAGGATCTCTACTGGACCGTTGATACGTTTGATTCTGGCTTGTAATATAGCTTGCTTCTTAGCCTGTAGTCGTCGGCCTGCGCGATGTCTATTCTTACGACCGTGACGTTTACTGGACTTTGACATCTACCGATATAGAAAGGGGTGGGAGTTAATTAACTTGGAAAAGCTAGTTTTACAAGCTTAATTAAGTCAGCGTCTCCGCTAACAACCAATGTTAATGTGGGTAAAAGGGAATTACCTTGGGTTATTCACTGACTCTAGTTTTAGGTTCAAGAAATGAGAACTCGATGAAATAAATCTTTGTGTTTAGTATATTGTTACAGATAATTCGAAAAAGGTACAATGTTTAGTATTCTAGTCGCGTATATTAAGAGTTTACGTTAAACAGAGCGCTTAAGCTATAGCGAATGTATACTAGTTCTAAACGTGCAAGTCAACTGTGCGACTCGTAGAGATTTACAAGAACTAGCGAATGTGTACAAGTTCTAAACGTGCAAGCTAACTGTGTAACTCGTAGAGATTTACAAGAACTCGACTGGTCTGCTTGAAGCGCGGATGAGAAGTGTTGTCCAGGGTGCGAAGCGTCGACCGTCTCAGCTCTCGAGTGTCCTGGTGCGCATGCGCGGGGCGATGGTGCGCGCGCTGCTGGCCTGCCTTGACGCGCTCGGTGTCACGTAGGCGCGCGTGACGTCAGAGCCTTGGAATGCGGCTCTTTGTTGGCGGAGTCCCGTTAGGTCCAACCTGTTGCTGCCTGCCTGCGTGCACGTGTTCGGGGTCCGGCGCCGACTTGTCGCTGCCTGCCTGCTTGCACGTGTTTGGGGCCTGACGTCATGCTGTGAGGGTTGTCTGGTTTATGGCCCTGTTGTAAACCGGTCCCTGGCTAAGTGCGGGTCTGGCTTTCATCCCTGTTTATGGGGGTCGAGTAGAACAGGTTTTTCCCGCTCGACCCTTGGCCTTTGTTCTGAGTTGGCGTCGGTCCGTCGGCCTGGGCTGGAATTGCTTGGCTCAGTTTCTCCTCGGGTATCGGATCGCCGTGTCGATGTTTCCTCTTAAGTGCTTCTCGGTACTTGGGCGATTTATTGCTTCCGTCTGTTTATTGTACCGAGGTCCGGGGCTGTTTAGTCTAGAGCGTATCTTAACTATGCAAAATCTTATCTTTACTAGGATGAACGCTCAGCGGGTGTTTATGTTAGGGTTCGCCTACGAACCTTTGTTTAAGTGCTTCGAGTCCCGCTGGCCGCTCTGGTTACAGTTATTTATTTATTCTAACAAATGTGGTTATTCCTAAGAAGTGCACGTGGTCGAGCGCTGGACGTGCGGAATGTCACGTAGGCCTGCTGAAGGCGTATTTCGGATGAAGGGATAAGGTTTCCCTTTTGCGCGTCGATGACGTGTACTCCTTTTATGTAATACATATATGAGTATATTATATTTATGGGTAAGTTTATACGATTGTTTATTATATCGTTTATTTTATCATTCGTAATAAGACGGCATGATAATTATGAGTATGCATATGTATGTGTACATTCCTAAATAGCGCGATGTGCGTGTATTTCTCATAGTGTAGTATATGATGAGCGGGCGAGCCAAGATGGCGGCCTCTTAGCACGACTGTGAATATGGCTTGCTGCCTGGTGCTTTCTGCCGGGTACCCCATGTTGCCTTGCTCTTCGCTTATGAGATATTATAATGTATTCCTATATCTTAGGTATAATACAAGTATGTGTTGTGCTAATAGTAGTATACTCGAGGTAAGAGAGCAACAGTTTTAGTATGATAATAGGAAAAATATATATATGGTAGACGTTCTTCCGGGGACGTCACAAGGTGCGATTATGCCTTTGCCTTTTTCAGTTTGTCCAGGTGGACCACCCTAGTTCTATTTTCAACAAGAATTTTTACATTATTACTGGGAAGAACTTCTATTACTTCGTGCGGACCAGTATAATGGTCAGCGAATTTGTTCTTTCTGGGCTCCTTTAGGAGGAACACCAGATCTCCTGGTTTTAATTGTAGCAATTTGATTTTATTATCATAGTAACGTTTATACTTGTGTTTTGCTTGAGTTAAATTCTCTGCTGCGAGAGTCTGTATTTCATGGAGATTTTTACATAAATCTAACAAGTAGCCTTCGTACGTCCTATCTGATATGGTTTCTATTGCTGCGTAGCTCGAGGGCACTCTTGCCTCTCGGCCGAACACTAATTCGTACGGTGAAAACCTTGTGCTTTCATGAGTACTGGTATTATATGAAAACATTGCTAACTCTAGCCACTCGTCCCAGTCGTTCTTATCCGTAACGAACTGCTTCAAATATTCTATTAGAACGTGGTGTGACCTTTCAATCGAGCCATTTGACTGCGGGTGGAAAGCTGTGGTCCTGTTTTGTGTTATTCTAAATCGCTTTGTGATCGCCTTCATCAGTGAGCTAGTTAAATTGGCGCCCTGATCCGTGAGGATATGACGGGGTGCGCCGTAAATACAAATGAAGTTTTTTACCAAGCCATCAGCGATTGCCACCGAGTCGGTTTCTTTCAACGGGATTGCTAGCGAGTATTTGGTGAGGAGGTCTTGGATTGTTAAAATATGACTATTTCCTCGTTCTGTAATGGGCAGAGGGCCCACAACGTCCATGGAGATTTTTTCAAAGGCGGCGTCAGGAGTATCTGTTATTACCATTGGTTGCTTATGCTTTACTCGCGTGAGCTTCCTAGTGGCGCACTGCCAACACCTGCCTATATAATCTTGTACCTGGCGTTTCATATTCGGCCATGCGTACTTTTGTCTAATTCTACGGTAAGTTTTGGTCACCCCCTTGTGACCCCCTAGCGCAGATTCATGATTTTCTTGAATAATTCCGGCCCTAAGCTCCTCCGCCGGAGTTTGAATCAAGTCTTCGTAAATAGTCAGCGTGCAAGGACAATCGCTGAGTGCGATTTTTATCCTATTTAAAATTTCCTTCCACGAAATATTATCTATGAATGCTGTTCTGGCTAGTGCTATTTCTGCTAACTCTATTTCCATAATTACGTCTAACAGAGATGCCAGAGCTTCTTTAAATATTTCTCTGTCGAGGTGTCTTTTTGTTGATTCTTTGATTGGCAAACATATAATGTTTCTATTGTCCTTTTGCATTAGCCTAGCTCTTCCTAGTGCTAAGTCCTCTAATTTTGGTATCTTGAATTTACTGAATAGATCGTGCGCTCCGCGGTCTATAGGTTCACCCTGCTGCGAGACGAAACAGACCATGTTCCCTTTATGAATTGATAAGTTCTCCTTACTCCTAGTGATCTTTAATTCGGGGTCTGCAGCGAGCTCGTAGGGCTGCGAACCTGGTTCTATGATTTCGTCGGAGTCGCTTACGTCGCTGTCGACGCATTCATGCTCGTTACCGTGCTCGGAACCTGAATCTGAGTCTTCATCAGCATCGGTTGCTTGATTTTCTACAGGGGTGTCCTGGCCTATTACGTCAAAGGCTTTGTCCCTGTGATCTAAACTCGTCGACGCTTCCGGAAGGGAAATTCTACTGGTGTCCCCCCCTTTCTCCTGCTCCATCGTTTCGACTATAGGGTCTAAACCCGTGCTTTGATATTGGGGCGGCTCGTTTCCGAACTGTCCCAGAGGTGAACTTTCCCGATTGTCTGTCGAGGTTGGCTCAGTGGTCTCAACGTTGGGTGGAGGCAAAGCGTATATATGTATCTTGAAAGGTTGTTTGAACACCTTGTTGATTAGTTTTATTACGGTCTTCCAGGACAGTTTGTCAAGACCACAACCTATCCTGGGCATCGCGAGACGATAGTCTGCATTTCTTTTGCACGTGCGCCTGAGTTGAATCAGGGCTTTTTCTAGATTTTTCAACGTAGGCTTATCGTTGCTACGTTTTTTTGTTATTAGATAATAAACGAACCGCCTGCCCACCTGAAGCTGAGCCACTTCACCTACCTTGGCGTTCTGTTGTTTCAGTTCGTCAAGTCTACCAAATTTCTCCCGGAATTGCACTGCGATGCCGGCTCCCATATGCAGGTCCTCAGCTACGCAATGCACCAGCGAGAAATTTTCATCTACTGTAAATAGGTCTCCTGTCATTTCGGTCGTGACCGGAGGTAGCTCGAAAATGTCTTCGTTTGTGGTGTCGGTCTCGTCTGTCGTATCTAACTCTAGTGTCTGTATGATCGCGAGTTCGGGGTCCAACGGGGCTGGATCCGTATCGTCGACCGGATTTCTGGAGAGGGCGTCGGCGTTCGTATTCGCACGCCCCTCCTTATATTTTATTGTGCACTGAAACTCAGCTAGGAGGGTCTTCCACCTAATGAGTCGTGCACATGGGCTTTTATTTTTATGAAACCATGACAAGGCTTTTTGGTCAGATATTACGGTAAATTCTCTGCCGTAGAGGTACGGTCTAAAGTAATTCACGCACCAAACTACTGCTAAAAGTTCCTTCTCGAACGTAGAGTAATTTTTTTCGGCTGATGTTAACACCCGTGATACGTACGATATAGGTAAATCTTTCCCAATTTCTCCCTGACTCAGGACACCCCCGATTGCATAACCGGACGCGTCCGTTGTGACCAGGAAAGGTCGCTCGAAATCTGGGTACTGCAGGATCGGTTTCTCGCATAACCTGTCGCGTAAAAACTCAAAAGCTGATTGGTGTTGTTCTTTCCATTCGAAGCTTTCCCCTTTTTTGAGAAGGTTAGTGAGCGGTTTCGCGATCTTAGAAAAACCCGGTATGAACCGTCTGTAATAACCTGCTAGCCCTAAAAATTGCTTGATGTTCTTAGCATTTTTGGGAACTGGAAATTTTTTCACGGACTCGATTTTCTTTGGGTCCGGTTCCACACCTACGTCGCTGATCACGTGTCCTAAGTAAGTAACCTCGTGTCTGAGAAATTCACACTTGTCTGGTTGTAAGGCTAGGTTTGCCTTCCGCAATCTACTCATTAATCGCGTGACTTTTCGCTCGTGTTCTTCTAAAGTAGACGCGTATATTACTATGTCATCCAGGTATACGAACAGCTCTATGCCCTGCGATCCTAACAACACTTGGTCCATTAGTCTCTGGAAAGTAGCTGGCGCATTCTTCAGCCCGAATGGCATACGCGTGAATTCATAATGCCCGTGCGGTGTCGAGAAGGCGGTTTTGGGAGCGTCCTTCTCGTCCATTTGTATTTGATGAAAGCCCGATGCTAAATCGAATACCGAAAAATACCGGGCATTCCCTAACTGGTCAAGGATTTCGGTGATGTTGGGCAACGGATATGCGTCACCTATCGTTTTTTCGTTCAATTTACGATAATCTATCACGATCCTCCATCTCTTATTTCCCTTCGAATCGGCCTTTTTCGGTACGATCCAAAGTGGCGAACTGTAAGGCGATACCGATGGCTTGATTACGCCATTCTGTTCCATTTCGGTCACCTGCCTAGCTATTTCGTCCTTGTGGACGGGCGGAAATCTGTATTGCTTAGTGTGCACCGGTAGGTCATCGGTGGTAGCTATTTTATGTTTCATGACACCTGTGCATCGGAGCTTGTCGTCCGGCAGATGAAAGACATCTGCGTTTTCTCGAACTATCCTGGCTACACTGTCTTTTTCCTCATCGTTAAGATGATCTAATCTCAATAATTTCGTAATAGTTTCGGAGCGTCTAGAGAGTTTCTCGTAGGAGTCAGTAACGTCTGTTATCGAACATTTGTTTATGGTAATGTGTTCGGTCTCCCCTAACGGTATTGCTTCGCTCGTATCCAACAGTTCTACGGTGGGGACTGGTATAAGTTTGTCCTCCTCCGTGGTGTTTACCGCGCGGATCGTTGCCCTACCTCCGTCATCCTTAACAATAGCGTTCCCTATATAGACTCCCTTGCAACTGTCAAGAAGGGGTACATATCCTTCTTTGATACTATCTTCACTAATTTTAATAGGGAAGGCTATGTTCGTACGCTTGGGCACGAGGACGGTTTCTCTATCATTAAAATAAACGGCTTTGTTCAGTACTTCGAGGCATTGGTCCGCGTAGTTAACATTGGCTTCGAACTGGGTAAGGAAAGCTGACCCTAGGATACCGTCACTTTTGATGGGAAAGGTATTCTCAACTACGTGAAAATCCGTTTTGAAACCAAACATTTCCAATTCCGTTGCTCCTAAACTATAGTGTGGTACGTCTCCTATTCCTATAATAGTGATACGCCTCTTGGGGTTCACTTTACGAAAGTCCTTTACATTAGAGGCCTTTACGATATTGGCCTCCGCTCCCGTATCTATCATGAAGTCTATTGCGGTTTTCGTATCTTTGGAATCTAAGTTTACTGTAGGTATTTTTCCTTTTAAGTAGAGGCAGATGGACCTGTTTCCACCTCCTCTGTCTCTATGGCATTGGCCCTTGTTACTCGGGGGCTGCCAGTGTTCCCCGAGGGCCCTGCTCCGTTTCCCGAGTTGTTTCGGCTAATTGTTTCATGGTATCTACGTTTACGGCATTCGTTGTATGAATGTCCTATGCTCTTGCAGTAGCTACATTCGACTACGTTGGTATTTCGCGCTGTCGACTGTTGGCTCGACGGCGGTTTGTTTTTGTAACAATTTGCTGTGCTGTGGGTCGACCGCCCGCACAGCGTACACGATTCTCTATTTTCCACGGGTCTGCTTACCGCGGGTCTCCTAATCGCTCGGCACTGATCGGTTAGGTGATTACTACGGCCGCAATGTTTACACGGCTCTGCGTTATTACTCTCGGCCCTGCTCGCGCCGCGGCTCCTAGCCCGATCTCTATCTAATTCTAATGCCTTGCTGGCATCTATAGCCCTTTCGTAGGCTGTCTTCAGGTTGGAGTAACCTTTGATCAATACTGCATTCCGGCAGTCGCTCGGTAGTCCGCCGACAAATGCCTCGCAGACTTCCTCATCTAACCTGATTATCTCTGCATTGGTTAGCTCGCGGTTCTTTCTTCGTTCCGCTTCTATTAATCCCGTTTTTATGTCGCGGGTTCTCCCTATGTAATCTAGCACGTGTTCATCAGCGTATTTATACAGCTGACCAAGCTCTCCACGGTAATGATTCGCGGATCTAATGGGCGCGAATACTTCCGTGAGTTTATCCAAGAGTCCTTGCAGGGTTGCAAAACTCTCGTCTTCGATTACTGCGTATGCTCGATCGGCGAGCTTGCTTCTGATGAGGCGCGTGAGGTACCCCTCCAAGCTGGGTGTTACCATCTCGAGTGCCCTCTTGCACGCCCGATTAAACTGCATTACGGTGATGTTTTTCCCGTCAAATTTTGGGACTACCGCTAACGCGTCTTTAACCGATGTGACGTCCCAGACGCACTAGTCAACAAAAAAAAACAATTCTTAACGTTGACGCACGCGGAGCGACACTGCAATAACGGAGCCCTGTTTTATTTGAGGGACCCGGGCCCCCGCTATGGATTATATTCGTCGTTTAGGATGATATGGGGTAACGTAAATGAGCGTCTTACCTTTAGTCGAGGTAGATGGTCTCTGGTTCGGAGTCCAGGTCGATAACTTCCGGCTCTTCTACCCAGTCGTATACGGTTGGTACAGGGAACAGCTTCCTCCTAATGTCGATTTGCTCGTATAACAGCCCCTCGCTGACTCTAGTAACCGTCTGTATGACTTCACGTTCTACCCCGTGAGTTGAGAACGGGTGGTCAACCTTGGGTTGGCTGGATGCGTGCGACGAGAAAGAGCCCGATTCTTCGTTAGAGCTAGGTTGTGTATAGATCGGAAGGATCTCTACTGGACCGTTGATACGTTTGATTCTGGCTTGTAATATAGCTTGCTTCTTAGCCTGTAGTCGTCGGCCTGCGCGATGTCTATTCTTACGACCGTGACGTTTACTGGACTTTGACATCTACCGATATAGAAAGGGGTGGGAGTTAATTAACTTGGAAAAGCTAGTTTTACAAGCTTAATTAAGTCAGCGTCTCCGCTAACAACCAATGTTAATGTGGGTAAAAGGGAATTACCTTGGGTTATTCACTGACTCTAGTTTTAGGTTCAAGAAATGAGAACTCGATGAAATAAATCTTTGTGTTTAGTATATTGTTACAGATAATTCGAAAAAGGTACAATGTTTAGTATTCTAGTCGCGTATATTAAGAGTTTACGTTAAACAGAGCGCTTAAGCTATAGCGAATGTATACTAGTTCTAAACGTGCAAGTCAACTGTGCGACTCGTAGAGATTTACAAGAACTAGCGAATGTGTACAAGTTCTAAACGTGCAAGCTAACTGTGTAACTCGTAGAGATTTACAAGAACTCGACTGGTCTGCTTGAAGCGCGGATGAGAAGTGTTGTCCAGGGTGCGAAGCGTCGACCGTCTCAGCTCTCGAGTGTCCTGGTGCGCATGCGCGGGGCGATGGTGCGCGCGCTGCTGGCCTGCCTTGACGCGCTCGGTGTCACGTAGGCGCGCGTGACGTCAGAGCCTTGGAATGCGGCTCTTTGTTGGCGGAGTCCCGTTAGGTCCAACCTGTTGCTGCCTGCCTGCGTGCACGTGTTCGGGGTCCGGCGCCGACTTGTCGCTGCCTGCCTGCTTGCACGTGTTTGGGGCCTGACGTCATGCTGTGAGGGTTGTCTGGTTTATGGCCCTGTTGTAAACCGGTCCCTGGCTAAGTGCGGGTCTGGCTTTCATCCCTGTTTATGGGGGTCGAGTAGAACAGGTTTTTCCCGCTCGACCCTTGGCCTTTGTTCTGAGTTGGCGTCGGTCCGTCGGCCTGGGCTGGAATTGCTTGGCTCAGTTTCTCCTCGGGTATCGGATCGCCGTGTCGATGTTTCCTCTTAAGTGCTTCTCGGTACTTGGGCGATTTATTGCTTCCGTCTGTTTATTGTACCGAGGTCCGGGGCTGTTTAGTCTAGAGCGTATCTTAACTATGCAAAATCTTATCTTTACTAGGATGAACGCTCAGCGGGTGTTTATGTTAGGGTTCGCCTACGAACCTTTGTTTAAGTGCTTCGAGTCCCGCTGGCCGCTCTGGTTACAGTTATTTATTTATTCTAACAAATGTGGTTATTCCTAAGAAGTGCACGTGGTCGAGCGCTGGACGTGCGGAATGTCACGTAGGCCTGCTGAAGGCGTATTTCGGATGAAGGGATAAGGTTTCCCTTTTGCGCGTCGATGACGTGTACTCCTTTTATGTAATACATATATGAGTATATTATATTTATGGGTAAGTTTATACGATTGTTTATTATATCGTTTATTTTATCATTCGTAATAAGACGGCATGATAATTATGAGTATGCATATGTATGTGTACATTCCTAAATAGCGCGATGTGCGTGTATTTCTCATAGTGTAGTATATGATGAGCGGGCGAGCCAAGATGGCGGCCTCTTAGCACGACTGTGAATATGGCTTGCTGCCTGGTGCTTTCTGCCGGGTACCCCATGTTGCCTTGCTCTTCGCTTATGAGATATTATAATGTATTCCTATATCTTAGGTATAATACAAGTATGTGTTGTGCTAATAGTAGTATACTCGAGGTAAGAGAGCAACAGTTTTAGTATGATAATAGGAAAAATATATATATGGTAGACGTTCTTCCGGGGACGTCACACCCCCCTCCTTATTTGAAGGAAATAAGTTTTATTTCCGTAAAAGATCTTAGCGGCGTTCACTAAACCAAGTTAAGATCTTTTGCTCTCTGTTGTGCTCTTTCCTCGAGCTTCTTCAACTCTATGTCAGAATTCAAGTCTAGATTTTCTGGAAAGTGAATTGACTGTGACGGAACGTGGTAAATTATTTTATTCAGTGGTTCCGTCTGCTCCTGGGCGTCAGTCGTCATTGGTTGATCGGTCTTTTGTCCTCGTAGGTGCATTAACAGATGCGTCACCGAGTCCCACAGTGAGGCTATCAAGTGGTAACTGCATCCATATGCTGTGTGGAGCGTGTAACCATGTATGCATGTGTCGATTAAGAATTTCAGCAGTGCCCACACGGCCCAGATCCCCCATATTCCTCCGACAACACTCCCGAAGGTGGTGAATCCAGTAAATAGTCTTTTTGCCGTTGATTCTGCTATTCGCGTTAGAGTCTTTTCGTCTAACAAGTTATACATATTGATTGTTCCCGTCCCGATGGTCTCGCCTCGGGCGCCTCTGGATATGGTGTCGAGTAGTGCAGGTTTTTCTGCTGGAAACATGATGTGTTCCCGTAATTCTTGCAATTCCTCCTCAGTGTAAATTCCGCTTGATCCCAGGGGTCCAGGATTACTATATTTCCAATTCATGTTTGTCAAGGGCTTGAGTTTCTGCGGTACCTTGGCTTCGGATGCCCTAGGTGTGAACTTGTACCACGTCTCTTCTACCTTAAACATTGGCGGCACGACCTCGTTGCAGCTCCTCCTGGTTCCGGTCTTCACGAGAATCCTCGATTTGGGTCGCAGGAACATGCTCTCATTTTGGTGATTCACAGGAAGATCATTGTAACATTCTGCCGTCTTGCGGAATTCCACTTCTACTGGGATGCATTTCATAATATAGATTACTTCGCCGGCTATTGTTGCAAAATAGCCGGGGCCCTTCATTAGGTTAAAGGCAAAACTGTCAGGTGATAATTCAGCGAGATTTAATGCATTTTTCAGCACCTGTTGTTCTAATTTACATTTCTGCTCGATCACGTCCCTGTATAAGTTGGTGGTCTGCGTTCTGATGTGTTTTTCTACATAAATGAATTTTGAATTGATGTATGAAAAGATGTCGATGTTTGATACTGCTAATCTTGATCGTTGTTTGAAGACTTCCGTTGGATTGGTCTCAAAGATAAATAGACGGGGGTGCTCTGTGTTTATGATTTTATAGCCGCAAATGGTGGCTCTGGACCTTTCCATTAGCGCGAAGGTTGTGTCACCCGTCTGTAGCGAGTAAACGGTTGGAGAGTCCGTCGCGTTCGTTCGGTCTGCGTATCCCGTGTATAGTACGTCATATTTGTCAAATTTACATTCGTCGAGGGGCGTTGTTGTCCAGTAGGTATGGCCACCCTCATCGTCGATGCACTGCCCGTCTCCAAAAGGGCAGGTTGTTCCACTCTTCAGCAAAATTTGATTGTTGGAGATCTTGACGTTCGCCGTGTACGAGTAGACCGAAATCTTGATTACTGCCTGCACGACAGCGCTTTCCCACTGTCCATAACCGTCATTGTAATATTGCCCTTGGCAGGTTCCGTCAGAGGTAAGGCTGCCGGCCAAGGTGGCGTCGCGTAGCGTCGTTACGTTTGTTGGGATCTCGACCAAATGCGTCTGTGACCCGAGGGTTAGCGTACCTGTGCGATGTAGCGTCTCGCACGCTTCCCTTGAGATTCTTGGAAGGTAAGCCTTTCTTCCACCGTCGGTCACCGAGTTGTGTGAAAATTGTCCGCATCGGTAAACTGTTCTGTCGATCTCCACTTTGCATTGTAAGACTTGCGCCTGTTTGTATTCCGTGAGTTGGAGCAATTGTATAAACGTTCGTTCGTTTTGTGTCTTGTCGTGTTCCAAATCACATTGGTCGATGTCTAGTAGATTTATAGTTGTTACGTTAAGGGCAGCTCCGCCACAGTCATACCCGATTAATGCATGGGCCCCCTTCAACCAACAAATGGTAGTGAGGAGTATGAGGACGGACCTCATGGCTGGGGTTTGCATTGACCCTGTAACGTATGTCATAATACCTATAAATTCTGACGTCTACTCTTAAATCTGCTTAGTGTACAAAATTATACGGCGTCTTTGAACATCTGACTGCCTACATAGTTAACAATTGGGCCGGAGACGGTGTACTTGGACACTTCGCCGTCCATGCCTTTACCTACGTATGTGTACGCTTCGTTCAGGTCTGGGTGAAATAGCACTGATATGTGGGTTTCGTCCGGGCGGGCGAAAAACACATCTAATACTTGATCTACTATGCCTCTTTGGCTGCGAATTCTTTTATAATACGTTCTGTAGTCGCCTTCACCCAAATCTGTTATTTTTATCATTTCCCTAAGTAATGACTTGAAAGCTTCATTGGCCTTAAAATATAGTGTTATTGTAACCTTGTACATTATGATTTTAATGTTTGTGACTGGGTATGGTAGTGTCTGCGGCTTTTCAATGAAAACTACTTCGAGATGATCGTCTTCCTCATTAGCCGGGAGCTTCATTATATTATTGTGTTCTTACTTTCTAGTGATTCCTGTGGACAGAATAATAAAGGATAGGTGCGATTATGCCTTTGCCTTTTTCAGTTTGTCCAGGTGGACCACCCTAGTTCTATTTTCAACAAGAATTTTTACATTATTACTGGGAAGAACTTCTATTACTTCGTGCGGACCAGTATAATGGTCAGCGAATTTGTTCTTTCTGGGCTCCTTTAGGAGGAACACCAGATCTCCTGGTTTTAATTGTAGCAATTTGATTTTATTATCATAGTAACGTTTATACTTGTGTTTTGCTTGAGTTAAATTCTCTGCTGCGAGAGTCTGTATTTCATGGAGATTTTTACATAAATCTAACAAGTAGCCTTCGTACGTCCTATCTGATATGGTTTCTATTGCTGCGTAGCTCGAGGGCACTCTTGCCTCTCGGCCGAACACTAATTCGTACGGTGAAAACCTTGTGCTTTCATGAGTACTGGTATTATATGAAAACATTGCTAACTCTAGCCACTCGTCCCAGTCGTTCTTGTCCGTAACGAACTGCTTCCAATATTCTATTAGAACGTGGTGTGACCTTTCAATCGAGCCATTTGACTGCGGGTGGAAAGCTGTGGTCCTGTTTTGTGTTATTCTAAATCGCTTTGTGATCGCCTTCATCAGTGAGCTAGTTAAATTGGCGCCCTGATCCGTGAGGATATGACGGGGTGCGCCGTAAATACAAATGAAGTTTTTTACCAAGCCATCAGCGATTGCCACCGAGTCGGTTTCTTTCAACGGGATTGCTAGCGAGTATTTGGTGAGGAGGTCTTGGATTGTTAAAATATGACTATTTCCTCGTTCTGTAATGGGCAGAGGGCCCACAACGTCCATGGAGATTTTTTCAAAGGCGGCGTCAGGAGTATCTGTTATTACCATTGGTTGCTTATGCTTTACTCGCGTGAGCTTCCTAGTGGCGCACTGCCAACACCTGCCTATATAATCTTGTACCTGGCGTTTCATATTCGGCCATGCGTACTTTTGTCTAATTCTACGGTAAGTTTTGGTCACCCCCTTGTGACCCCCTAGCGCAGATTCATGATTTTCTTGAATAATTCCGGCCCTAAGCTCCTCCGCCGGAGTTTGAATCAAGTCTTCGTAAATAGTCAGCGTGCAAGGACAATCGCTGAGTGCGATTTTTATCCTATTTAAAATTTCCTTCCACGAAATATTATCTATGAATGCTGTTCTGGCTAGTGCTATTTCTGCTAACTCTATTTCCATAATTACGTCTAACAGAGATGCCAGAGCTTCTTTAAATATTTCTCTGTCGAGGTGTCTTTTTGTTGATTCTTTGATTGGCAAACATATAATGTTTCTATTGTCCTTTTGCATTAGCCTAGCTCTTCCTAGTGCTAAGTCCTCTAATTTTGGTATCTTGAATTTACTGAATAGATCGTGCGCTCCGCGGTCTATAGGTTCACCCTGCTGCGAGACGAAACAGACCATGTTCCCTTTATGAATTGATAAGTTCTCCTTACTCCTAGTGATCTTTAATTCGGGGTCTGCAGCGAGCTCGTAGGGCTGCGAACCTGGTTCTATGATTTCGTCGGAGTCGCTTACGTCGCTGTCGACGCATTCATGCTCGTTACCGTGCTCGGAACCTGAATCTGAGTCTTCATCAGCATCGGTTGCTTGATTTTCTACAGGGGTGTCCTGGCCTATTACGTCAAAGGCTTTGTCCCTGTGATCTAAACTCGTCGACGCTTCCGGAAGGGAAATTCTACTGGTGTCCCCCCCTTTCTCCTGCTCCATCGTTTCGACTATAGGGTCTAAACCCGTGCTTTGATATTGGGGCGGCTCGTTTCCGAACTGTCCCAGAGGTGAACTTTCCCGATTGTCTGTCGAGGTTGGCTCAGTGGTCTCAACGTTGGGTGGAGGCAAAGCGTATATATGTATCTTGAAAGGTTGTTTGAACACCTTGTTGATTAGTTTTATTACGGTCTTCCAGGACAGTTTGTCAAGACCACAACCTATCCTGGGCATCGCGAGACGATAGTCTGCATTTCTTTTGCACGTGCGCCTGAGTTGAATCAGGGCTTTTTCTAGATTTTTCAACGTAGGCTTATCGTTGCTACGTTTTTTTGTTATTAGATAATAAACGAACCGCCTGCCCACCTGAAGCTGAGCCACTTCACCTACCTTGGCGTTCTGTTGTTTCAGTTCGTCAAGTCTACCAAATTTCTCCCGGAATTGCACTGCGATGCCGGCTCCCATATGCAGGTCCTCAGCTACGCAATGCACCAGCGAGAAATTTTCATCTACTGTAAATAGGTCTCCTGTCATTTCGGTCGTGACCGGAGGTAGCTCGAAAATGTCTTCGTTTGTGGTGTCGGTCTCGTCTGTCGTATCTAACTCTAGTGTCTGTATGATCGCGAGTTCGGGGTCCAACGGGGCTGGATCCGTATCGTCGACCGGATTTCTGGAGAGGGCGTCGGCGTTCGTATTCGCACGCCCCTCCTTATATTTTATTGTGCACTGAAACTCAGCTAGGAGGGTCTTCCACCTAATGAGTCGTGCACATGGGCTTTTATTTTTATGAAACCATGACAAGGCTTTTTGGTCAGATATTACGGTAAATTCTCTGCCGTAGAGGTACGGTCTAAAGTAATTCACGCACCAAACTACTGCTAAAAGTTCCTTCTCGAACGTAGAGTAATTTTTTTCGGCTGATGTTAACACCCGTGATACGTACGATATAGGTAAATCTTTCCCAATTTCTCCCTGACTCAGGACACCCCCGATTGCATAACCGGACGCGTCCGTTGTGACCAGGAAAGGTCGCTCGAAATCTGGGTACTGCAGGATCGGTTTCTCGCATAACCTGTCGCGTAAAAACTCAAAAGCTGATTGGTGTTGTTCTTTCCATTCGAAGCTTTCCCCTTTTTTGAGAAGGTTAGTGAGCGGTTTCGCGATCTTAGAAAAACCCGGTATGAACCGTCTGTAATAACCTGCTAGCCCTAAAAATTGCTTGATGTTCTTAGCATTTTTGGGAACTGGAAATTTTTTCACGGACTCGATTTTCTTTGGGTCCGGTTCCACACCTACGTCGCTGATCACGTGTCCTAAGTAAGTAACCTCGTGTCTGAGAAATTCACACTTGTCTGGTTGTAAGGCTAGGTTTGCCTTCCGCAATCTACTCATTAATCGCGTGACTTTTCGCTCGTGTTCTTCTAAAGTAGACGCGTATATTACTATGTCATCCAGGTATACGAACAGCTCTATGCCCTGCGATCCTAACAACACTTGGTCCATTAGTCTCTGGAAAGTAGCTGGCGCATTCTTCAGCCCGAATGGCATACGCGTGAATTCATAATGCCCGTGCGGTGTCGAGAAGGCGGTTTTGGGAGCGTCCTTCTCGTCCATTTGTATTTGATGAAAGCCCGATGCTAAATCGAATACCGAAAAATACCGGGCATTCCCTAACTGGTCAAGGATTTCGGTGATGTTGGGCAACGGATATGCGTCACCTATCGTTTTTTCGTTCAATTTACGATAATCTATCACGATCCTCCATCTCTTATTTCCCTTCGAATCGGCCTTTTTCGGTACGATCCAAAGTGGCGAACTGTAAGGCGATACCGATGGCTTGATTACGCCATTCTGTTCCATTTCGGTCACCTGCCTAGCTATTTCGTCCTTGTGGACGGGCGGAAATCTGTATTGCTTAGTGTGCACCGGTAGGTCATCGGTGGTAGCTATTTTATGTTTCATGACACCTGTGCATCGGAGCTTGTCGTCCGGCAGATGAAAGACATCTGCGTTTTCTCGAACTATCCTGGCTACACTGTCTTTTTCCTCATCGTTAAGATGATCTAATCTCAATAATTTCGTAATAGTTTCGGAGCGTCTAGAGAGTTTCTCGTAGGAGTCAGTAACGTCTGTTATCGAACATTTGTTTATGGTAATGTGTTCGGTCTCCCCTAACGGTATTGCTTCGCTCGTATCCAACAGTTCTACGGTGGGGACTGGTATAAGTTTGTCCTCCTCCGTGGTGTTTACCGCGCGGATCGTTGCCCTACCTCCGTCATCCTTAACAATAGCGTTCCCTATATAGACTCCCTTGCAACTGTCAAGAAGGGGTACATATCCTTCTTTGATACTATCTTCACTAATTTTAATAGGGAAGGCTATGTTCGTACGCTTGGGCACGAGGACGGTTTCTCTATCATTAAAATAAACGGCTTTGTTCAGTACTTCGAGGCATTGGTCCGCGTAGTTAACATTGGCTTCGAACTGGGTAAGGAAAGCTGACCCTAGGATACCGTCACTTTTGATGGGAAAGGTATTCTCAACTACGTGAAAATCCGTTTTGAAACCAAACATTTCCAATTCCGTTGCTCCTAAACTATAGTGTGGTACGTCTCCTATTCCTATAATAGTGATACGCCTCTTGGGGTTCACTTTACGAAAGTCCTTTACATTAGAGGCCTTTACGATATTGGCCTCCGCTCCCGTATCTATCATGAAGTCTATTGCGGTTTTCGTATCTTTGGAATCTAAGTTTACTGTAGGTATTTTTCCTTTTAAGTAGAGGCAGATGGACCTGTTTCCACCTCCTCTGTCTCTATGGCATTGGCCCTTGTTACTCGGGGGCTGCCAGTGTTCCCCGAGGGCCCTGCTCCGTTTCCCGAGTTGTTTCGGCTAATTGTTTCATGGTATCTACGTTTACGGCATTCGTTGTATGAATGTCCTATGCTCTTGCAGTAGCTACATTCGACTACGTTGGTATTTCGCGCTGTCGACTGTTGGCTCGACGGCGGTTTGTTTTTGTAACAATTTGCTGTGCTGTGGGTCGACCGCCCGCACAGCGTACACGATTCTCTATTTTCCACGGGTCTGCTTACCGCGGGTCTCCTAATCGCTCGGCACTGATCGGTTAGGTGATTACTACGGCCGCAATGTTTACACGGCTCTGCGTTATTACTCTCGGCCCTGCTCGCGCCGCGGCTCCTAGCCCGATCTCTATCTAATTCTAATGCCTTGCTGGCATCTATAGCCCTTTCGTAGGCTGTCTTCAGGTTGGAGTAACCTTTGATCAATACTGCATTCCGGCAGTCGCTCGGTAGTCCGCCGACAAATGCCTCGCAGACTTCCTCATCTAACCTGATTATCTCTGCATTGGTTAGCTCGCGGTTCTTTCTTCGTTCCGCTTCTATTAATCCCGTTTTTATGTCGCGGGTTCTCCCTATGTAATCTAGCACGTGTTCATCAGCGTATTTATACAGCTGACCAAGCTCTCCACGGTAATGATTCGCGGATCTAATGGGCGCGAACACTTCCGTGAGTTTGTCCAAGAGTCCTTGCAGGGTTGCAAAACTCTCGTCTTCGATTACTGCGTATGCTCGATCGGCGAGCTTGCTTCTGATGAGGCGCGTGAGGTACCCCTCCAAGCTGGGTGTTACCATCTCGAGTGCCCTCTTGCACGCCCGATTAAACTGCATTACGGTGATGTTTTTCCCGTCAAATTTTGGGACTACCGCTAACGCGTCTTTAACCGATATGGATTGCTCCGCTAACGGCAGAGTAGGAGGAACGGGTGCCTGCACGGCGTTAACGATTTGAGTAACTTGGGGGCGGGTGATTCCCGAGATCTTATCCTTCAGGGCCTGCTCCCTTTTCTTTAACTGTTCCTCGCGCTCAGCTAATTTCCTCCTTTTCTCCCGGTACGGATCTGCTAACGCGGCCTGGTACGCGAGTTCTTGCTCCTGCAATTCTAATTCGCGCTCCCAAATCTCTTGCTCGCGTAATTGTATTTCCAAGTCCTTATCGAGGACTAATTCTTCCGGCACGCCTGGCTCACCTAATTCTTGAGGTCCCAGGTCCGGACCTGCTATTCCTCCGCGTAGATTTTTGAGTTTCTCGCGGTTCTCTTTTTGAATGCGTCTGATCAACGCTTCTCTAGCTAACGCTTCTGCTTCTAAATTCAAATCTTCATCGTCAGTTGGGACGGAAACCACTGACTTTATTGAAATGTGATCATTTTCGGAATTGAGGGCGTTTCTACCAATCGCTCCTCTGCTGAGTGGATCAGGGCGGTAACTGTCCACAGGGTTAGGTTTTTGAGGCGCCACAGATTTTCTTAAGTCGCCTTTCTTTCTTTCTGCCTTCTTTTTGAAGTGCAGAATTTCTGCTTCTAACCTTAATTCATCCTTACTCCGCGTACACACTGGACCGGGTTCCTTAAATGTAGCGTCTGTGGCTAATTCTATGCTTTGGGTAACTGCCCTATCTGTGCCGCGTGAATTTTGCGCTACGAGAAGTTGTACTTCCCGATCTATTTCTGCCTTCTTACGGAGAAGTTCGGACAGCTGTGTGTCCTCTACAGGACCTAACCGCGGTTCATCCATTTTCGAACGGCCCGTCGCTTCGTTAGTGTCCCTAATTTTAACGTCTGTCACGCTAGCGGAGAGCTGTGCAGGATTTTTAGAATCGTCTACCTTGCTCGTTTTGAACTGCGTAGGATATTTGATTTCTTCTACTATGCCTTTTGTTGGCTGTGTAGGATGTGGTACGTCTTGCGCGGGGCCCTCGGTCGGGTTGTGCCGCTGCGTTTTTGTATTTGCGTTCGCGATTTCTTTCGCCTCGAGCTCGGCGAGCCTGGCAAGTTTCTTTTGAACTTCTTCGGATAACCCCGCGTCTTTACTCGATTCAATCGCGCGCTGTTTTTTCTCTAATTCAGCTTCTTGTTGTCTGAATTGTTCGCTAAGATGTTTTGACTTCTTATCTATTTCTGCTTGACGTTCCTCTAACGCTTCTTTTTCTTTTTGGAGCCTCTTTTCCTTATTGGAAACCTCCTGTTTTATGAATTCTATATCGGTCTCCGTATATTTAAGTTGTAAGCTATCATCTACTGATGCGCCGCTTTCCTTTTTGCTACCTGTTCTAGTTTCGATAGGCATATTGGTTTCGCGTGTGAATCTTTATCCTATTTATAGAAATAATCTCAAGCGTGTGGAGTCCCCGTGTGATTCGCTTTTATTGTATTTGTCGAGCGTTATTTCACGATTCCGTCCGTAGTTTGTGCGTTCGTCCCGATCGCGTTCTTTGCGGCTGAGGTGAGTTTTCTTGCTACTCCCGTTACGCGTGTGTTGCGAAGTTCGGTTCACTGTCTTTGCTACTTTCGCGGATCTCGTCTTTAATAACTCGCACCGATTATTTTTAGTTGAATTCGGATTTTAACAAAATCAATTTTTAAACGAATCCCACCGCTGCCACCAGAAATTTTATTGCCTGTGACGTCCCAGACGCACTAGTCAACAAAAAAAAACAATTCTTAACGTTGACGCACGCGGAGCGACACTGCAATAACGGAGCCCTGTTTTATTTGAGGGACCCGGGCCCCCGCTATGGATTATATTCGTCGTTTAGGATGATATGGGGTAACGTAAATGAGCGTCTTACCTTTAGTCGAGGTAGATGGTCTCTGGTTCGGAGTCCAGGTCGATAACTTCCGGCTCTTCTACCCAGTCGTATACGGTTGGTACAGGGAACAGCTTCCTCCTAATGTCGATTTGCTCGTATAACAGCCCCTCGCTGACTCTAGTAACCGTCTGTATGACTTCACGTTCTACCCCGTGAGTTGAGAACGGGTGGTCAACCTTGGGTTGGCTGGATGCGTGCGACGAGAAAGAGCCCGATTCTTCGTTAGAGCTAGGTTGTGTATAGATCGGAAGGATCTCTACTGGACCGTTGATACGTTTGATTCTGGCTTGTAATATAGCTTGCTTCTTAGCCTGTAGTCGTCGGCCTGCGCGATGTCTATTCTTACGACCGTGACGTTTACTGGACTTTGACATCTACCGATATAGAAAGGGGTGGGAGTTAATTAACTTGGAAAAGCTAGTTTTACAAGCTTAATTAAGTCAGCGTCTCCGCTAACAACCAATGTTAATGTGGGTAAAAGGGAATTACCTTGGGTTATTCACTGACTCTAGTTTTAGGTTCAAGAAATGAGAACTCGATGAAATAAATCTTTGTGTTTAGTATATTGTTACAGATAATTCGAAAAAGGTACAATGTTTAGTATTCTAGTCGCGTATATTAAGAGTTTACGTTAAACAGAGCGCTTAAGCTATAGCGAATGTATACTAGTTCTAAACGTGCAAGTCAACTGTGCGACTCGTAGAGATTTACAAGAACTAGCGAATGTGTACAAGTTCTAAACGTGCAAGCTAACTGTGTAACTCGTAGAGATTTACAAGAACTCGACTGGTCTGCTTGAAGCGCGGATGAGAAGTGTTGTCCAGGGTGCGAAGCGTCGACCGTCTCAGCTCTCGAGTGTCCTGGTGCGCATGCGCGGGGCGATGGTGCGCGCGCTGCTGGCCTGCCTTGACGCGCTCGGTGTCACGTAGGCGCGCGTGACGTCAGAGCCTTGGAATGCGGCTCTTTGTTGGCGGAGTCCCGTTAGGTCCAACCTGTTGCTGCCTGCCTGCGTGCACGTGTTCGGGGTCCGGCGCCGACTTGTCGCTGCCTGCCTGCTTGCACGTGTTTGGGGCCTGACGTCATGCTGTGAGGGTTGTCTGGTTTATGGCCCTGTTGTAAACCGGTCCCTGGCTAAGTGCGGGTCTGGCTTTCATCCCTGTTTATGGGGGTCGAGTAGAACAGGTTTTTCCCGCTCGACCCTTGGCCTTTGTTCTGAGTTGGCGTCGGTCCGTCGGCCTGGGCTGGAATTGCTTGGCTCAGTTTCTCCTCGGGTATCGGATCGCCGTGTCGATGTTTCCTCTTAAGTGCTTCTCGGTACTTGGGCGATTTATTGCTTCCGTCTGTTTATTGTACCGAGGTCCGGGGCTGTTTAGTCTAGAGCGTATCTTAACTATGCAAAATCTTATCTTTACTAGGATGAACGCTCAGCGGGTGTTTATGTTAGGGTTCGCCTACGAACCTTTGTTTAAGTGCTTCGAGTCCCGCTGGCCGCTCTGGTTACAGTTATTTATTTATTCTAACAAATGTGGTTATTCCTAAGAAGTGCACGTGGTCGAGCGCTGGACGTGCGGAATGTCACGTAGGCCTGCTGAAGGCGTATTTCGGATGAAGGGATAAGGTTTCCCTTTTGCGCGTCGATGACGTGTACTCCTTTTATGTAATACATATATGAGTATATTATATTTATGGGTAAGTTTATACGATTGTTTATTATATCGTTTATTTTATCATTCGTAATAAGACGGCATGATAATTATGAGTATGCATATGTATGTGTACATTCCTAAATAGCGCGATGTGCGTGTATTTCTCATAGTGTAGTATATGATGAGCGGGCGAGCCAAGATGGCGGCCTCTTAGCACGACTGTGAATATGGCTTGCTGCCTGGTGCTTTCTGCCGGGTACCCCATGTTGCCTTGCTCTTCGCTTATGAGATATTATAATGTATTCCTATATCTTAGGTATAATACAAGTATGTGTTGTGCTAATAGTAGTATACTCGAGGTAAGAGAGCAACAGTTTTAGTATGATAATAGGAAAAATATATATATGGTAGACGTTCTTCCGGGGACGTCACACCGATATGGATTGCTCCGCTAACGGCAGAGTAGGAGGAACGGGTGCCTGCTCGGCGTTAACGACTTGAGTAACTTGGGGGCGGGTGATTCCCGAGATCTTATCCTTCAGGGCCTGCTCCCTTTTCTTTAACTGTTCCTCGCGCTCAGCTAATTTCCTCCTTCTCTCCCGGTACGGATCTGCTAACGCGGCCTGGTACGCGAGTTCTTGCTCCTGCAATTCTAATTCGCGCTCCCAAATCTCTTGCTCGCGTAATCGTATTTCTAAGTCCTTATCGAGGACTAATTCTTCCGGCACGCCTGGCTCACCTAATTCTTGAGGTCCCAGGTCCGGACCTGCTATTCCTCCGCGTAGATTTTTGAGTTTCTCGCGGTTCTCTTTTTGAATGCGTCTGATCAACGCTTCTCTAGCTAACGCTTCTGCTTCTAAATTCAAATCTTCATCGTCAGTTGGGACGGAAACCACTGACTTTATTGAAATGTGATCATTTTCTGAATTGAGGGCGTTTCTACCAATCGCTCCTCTGCTGAGTGGATCAGGGCGGTAACTGTCCACAGGGTTAGGTTTTTGAGGCGCCACGGATTTTCTTAAGTCGCCTTTCTTTCTTTCTGCCTTCTTTTTGAAGTGCAGAATTTCTGCTTCTAACCTTAATTCATCCTTACTCCGCGTACACACTGGACCGGGTTCCTTAAATGTAGCGTCTGTGGCTAATTCTATGCTTTGGGTAACTGCCCTATCTGTGCCGCGTGAATTTTGCGCTACGAGAAGTTGTACTTCCCGATCTATTTCTGCCTTCTTACGGAGAAGTTCGGACAGCTGTGTGTCCTCTACAGGACCTAACCGCGGTTCATCCATTTTCGAACGGCCCGTCGCTTCGTTAGTGTCCCTAATTTTAACGTCTGTCACGCTCGCGGAGAGCTGTGCAGGATTTTTAGAATCGTCTACCTTGCTCGTTTTGAACTGCGTAGGATATTTGATTTCTTCTACTATGCCTTTTGTTGGCTGTGTAGGATGTGGTACGTCTTGCGCGGGGCCCTCGGTCGGGTTGTGCCGCTGCGTTTTTGTATTTGCGTTCGCGATTTCTTTCGCCTCGAGCTCGGCGAGCCTGGCAAGTTTCTTTTGAACTTCTTCGGATAACCCCGCGTCTTTACTCGATTCAATCGCGCGCTGTTTTTTCTCTAATTCAGCTTCTTGTTGTCTGAATTGTTCGCTAAGATGTTTTGACTTCTTATCTATTTCTGCTTGACGTTCCTCTAACGCTTCTTTTTCTTTTTGGAGCCTCTTTTCCTTATTGGAAACCTCCTGTTTTATGAATTCTATATCGGTCTCCGTATATTTAAGTTGTAAGCTATCATCTACTGATGCGCCGCTTTCCTTTTTGCTACCTGTTCTAGTTTCGATAGGCATATTGGTTTCGCGTGTGAATCTTTATCCTATTTATAGAAATAATCTCGAGCGTGTGGAGTCCCCGTGTGATTCGCTTTTATTGTATTTGTCGAGCGTTATTTCACGATTCCGTCCGTAGTTTGTGCGTTCGTCCCGATCGCGTTCTTTGCGGCTGAGGTGAGTTTTCTTGCTACTCCCGTTACGCGTGTGTTGCGAAGTTCGGTTCACTGTCTTTGCTACTTTCGCGGATCTCGTCTTTAATAACTCGCACCGATTATTTTTAGTTGAATTCGGATTTTAACAAAATCAATTTTTAAACGAATCCCACCGCTGCCACCAGAAATTTTATTGCCTGTGACGTCCCAGACGCACTAGTCAACAAAAAAAAACAATTCTTAACGTTGACGCACGCGGAGCGACACTGCAATAACGGAGCCCTGTTTTATTTGAGGGACCCGGGCCCCCGCTATGGATTATATTCGTCGTTTAGGATGATATGGGGTAACGTAAATGAGCGTCTTACCTTTAGTCGAGGTAGATGGTCTCTGGTTCGGAGTCCAGGTCGATAACTTCCGGCTCTTCTACCCAGTCGTATACGGTTGGTACAGGGAACAGCTTCCTCCTAATGTCGATTTGCTCGTATAACAGCCCCTCGCTGACTCTAGTAACCGTCTGTATGACTTCACGTTCTACCCCGTGAGTTGAGAACGGGTGGTCAACCTTGGGTTGGCTGGATGCGTGCGACGAGAAAGAGCCCGATTCTTCGTTAGAGCTAGGTTGTGTATAGATCGGAAGGATCTCTACTGGACCGTTGATACGTTTGATTCTGGCTTGTAATATAGCTTGCTTCTTAGCCTGTAGTCGTCGGCCTGCGCGATGTCTATTCTTACGACCGTGACGTTTACTGGACCTTGACATCTACCGATATAGAAAGGGGTGGGAGTTAATTAACTTGGAAAAGCTAGTTTTACAAGCTTAATTAAGTCAGCGTCTCCGCTAACAACCAATGTTAATGTGGGTAAAAGGGAATTACCTTGGGTTATTCACTGACTCTAGTTTTAGGTTCAAGAAATGAGAACTCGATGAAATAAATCTATGTGTTTAGTATATTGTTACAGATAATTCGAAAAAGGTACAATGTTTAGTATTCTAGTCGCGTATATTAAGAGTTTACGTTAAACAGAGCGCTTAAGCTATAGCGAATGTATACTAGTTCTAAACGTGCAAGTCAACTGTGCGACTCGTAGAGATTTACAAGAACTAGCGAATGTGTACAAGTTCTAAACGTGCAAGCTAACTGTGTAACTCGTAGAGATTTACAAGAACTCGACTGGTCTGCTTGAAGCGCGGATGAGAAGTGATGTCCAGGGTGCGAAGCGTCGACCGTCTCAGCTCTCGAGTGTCCTGGTGCGCATGCGCGGGGCGATGGTGCGCGCGCTGCTGGCCTGCCTTGACGCGCTCGGTGTCACGTAGGCGCGCGTGACGTCAGAGCCTTGGAATGCGGCTCTTTGTTGGCGGAGTCCCGTTAGGTCCGACCTGTTGCTGCCTGCCTGCGTGCACGTGTTCGGGGTCCGGCGCCGACTTGTCGCTGCCTGCCTGCTTGCACGTGTTTGGGGCCTGACGTCATGCTGTGAGGGTTGTCTGGTTTATGGCCCTGTTGTAAACCGGTCCCTGGCTAAGTGCGGGTCTGGCTTTCATCCCTGTTTATGGGGGTCGAGTAGAACAGGTTTTTCCCGCTCGACCCTTGGCCTTTGTTCTGAGTTGGCGTCGGTCCGTCGGCCTGGGCTGGAATTGCTTGGCTCAGTTTCTCCTCGGGTATCGGATCGCCGTGTCGATGTTTCCTCTTAAGTGCTTCTCGGTACTTGGGCGATTTATTGCTTCCGTCTGTTTATTGTACCGAGGTCCGGGGCTGTTTAGTCTAGAGCGTATCTTAACTATGCAAAATCTTATCTTTACTAGGATGAACGCTCAGCGGGTGTTTATGTTAGGGTTCGCCTACGAACCTTTGTTTAAGTGCTTCGAGTCCCGCTGGCCGCTCTGGTTACAGTTATTTATTTATTCTAACAAATGTGGTTATTCCTAAGAAGTGCACGTGGTCGAGCGCTGGACGTGCGGAATGTCACGTAGGCCTGCTGAAGGCGTATTTCGGATGAAGGGATAAGGTTTCCCTTTTGCGCGTCGATGACGTGTACTCCTTTTATGTAATACATATATGAGTATATTATATTTATGGGTAAGTTTATGCGATTGTTTATTATATCGTTTATTTTATCATTCGTAATAAGACGGCATGATAATTATGAGTATGCATATATATGTGTACATTCCTAAATAGCGCGATGTGCGTGTATTTCTCATAGTGTAGTATATGATGAGCGGGCGAGCCAAGATGGCGGCCTCTTAGCACGACTGTGAATATGGCTTGCTGCCTGGTGCTTTCTGCCGGGTACCCCATGTTGCCTTGCTCTTCGCTTATGAGATATTATAATGTATTCCTATATCTTAGGTATAATACAAGTATGTGTTATGCTAATAGTAGTATACTCGAGGTAAGAGAGCAACAGTTTTAGTATGATAATAGGAAAAATATATATATGGTAGACGTTCTTCCGGGGACGTCACAACGGTGAGGAAGTGACATGAGCACGGTCGAGGTCGAGCAAAAAGCAATGCGCGTCGTCCTGGAGTCGATTGTTAGCGGTGTGGACCTGACGCGAGCATCGTCAGAGTGGAGCGGGTGGCGATGGAGGGCGTCCCGCAGTCGATCAGGGGCCGTGGGGACGCGAGTTGGGCACGGTCACAGTCGAGCAAAAGGCAATGCGCGTCGGCCCGGAGTCGATCAGAGGCAGCGAAGACTCGTGTTTGGTACGGTCGCAGTCGAGCAAAAGGCAATGCGCGTCGTCCCGGGGTCGATCAGAGGCAGTAAGGACTTGTGATGAGCACAGTCACAGTCGAGCAAAAGGCAATGCGCGTAGTGCCCGAGTGGATCGGTGGCAATGTGGACTCGACACGAGCATCGTCAGAGTGGAGTGGGCGGCGATGGAGGGCGTCCCGCAGTCGATCTGAGGTCGCGAGAACACGTGTTTGGTGTGACGTCCCCGGAAGAACGTCTACCATATATATATTTTTCCTATTATCATACTAAAACTGTTGCTCTCTTACCTCGAGTATACTACTATTAGCATAACACATACTTGTATTATACCTAAGATATAGGAATACATTATAATATCTCATAAGCGAAGAGCAAGGCAACATGGGGTACCCGGCAGAAAGCACCAGGCAGCAAGCCATATTCACAGTCGTGCTAAGAGGCCGCCATCTTGGCTCGCCCGCTCATCATATACTACACTATGAGAAATACACGCACATCGCGCTATTTAGGAATGTACACATACATATGCATACTCATAATTATCATGCCGTCTTATTACGAATGATAAAATAAACGATATAATAAACAATCGTATAAACTTACCCATAAATATAATATACTCATATATGTATTACATAAAAGGAGTACACGTCATCGACGCGCAAAAGGGAAACCTTATCCCTTCATCCGAAATACGCCTTCAGCAGGCCTACGTGACATTCCGCACGTCCAGCGCTCGACCACGTGCACTTCTTAGGAATAACCACATTTGTTAGAATAAATAAATAACTGTAACCAGAGCGGCCAGCGGGACTCGAAGCACTTAAACAAAGGTTCGTAGGCGAACCCTAACATAAACACCCGCTGAGCGTTCATCCTAGTAAAGATAAGATTTTGCATAGTTAAGATACGCTCTAGACTAAACAGCCCCGGACCTCGGTACAATAAACAGACGGAAGCAATAAATCGCCCAAGTACCGAGAAGCACTTAAGAGGAAACATCGACACGGCGATCCGATACCCGAGGAGAAACTGAGCCAAGCAATTCCAGCCCAGGCCGACGGACCGACGCCAACTCAGAACAAAGGCCAAGGGTCGAGCGGGAAAAACCTGTTCTACTCGACCCCCATAAACAGGGATGAAAGCCAGACCCGCACTTAGCCAGGGACCGGTTTACAACAGGGCCATAAACCAGACAACCCTCACAGCATGACGTCAGGCCCCAAACACGTGCAAGCAGGCAGGCAGCGACAAGTCGGCGCCGGACCCCGAACACGTGCACGCAGGCAGGCAGCAACAGGTCGGACCTAACGGGACTCCGCCAACAAAGAGCCGCATTCCAAGGCTCTGACGTCACGCGCGCCTACGTGACACCGAGCGCGTCAAGGCAGGCCAGCAGCGCGCGCACCATCGCCCCGCGCATGCGCACCAGGACACTCGAGAGCTGAGACGGTCGACGCTTCGCACCCTGGACATCACTTCTCATCCGCGCTTCAAGCAGACCAGTCGAGTTCTTGTAAATCTCTACGAGTTACACAGTTAGCTTGCACGTTTAGAACTTGTACACATTCGCTAGTTCTTGTAAATCTCTACGAGTCGCACAGTTGACTTGCACGTTTAGAACTAGTATACATTCGCTATAGCTTAAGCGCTCTGTTTAACGTAAACTCTTAATATACGCGACTAGAATACTAAACATTGTACCTTTTTCGAATTATCTGTAACAATATACTAAACACAAAGATTTATTTCATCGAGTTCTCATTTCTTGAACCTAAAACTAGAGTCAGTGAATAACCCAAGGTAATTCCCTTTTACCCACATTAACATTGGTTGTTAGCGGAGACGCTGACTTAATTAAGCTTGTAAAACTAGCTTTTCCAAGTTAATTAACTCCCACCCCTTTCTATATCGGTAGATGTCAAAGTCCAGTAAACGTCACGGTCGTAAGAATAGACATCGCGCAGGCCGACGACTACAGGCTAAGAAGCAAGCTATATTACAAGCCAGAATCAAACGTATCAACGGTCCAGTAGAGATCCTTCCGATCTATACACAACCTAGCTCTAACGAAGAATCGGGCTCTTTCTCGTCGCACGCATCCAGCCAACCCAAGGTTGACCACCCGTTCTCAACTCACGGGGTAGAACGTGAAGTCATACAGACGGTTACTAGAGTCAGCGAGGGGCTGTTATACGAGCAAATCGACATTAGGAGGAAGCTGTTCCCTGTACCAACCGTATACGACTGGGTAGAAGAGCCGGAAGTTATCGACCTGGACTCCGAACCAGAGACCATCTACCTCGACTAAAGGTAAGACGCTCATTTACGTTACCCCATATCATCCTAAACGACGAATATAATCCATAGCGGGGGCCCGGGTCCCTCAAATAAAACAGGGCTCCGTTATTGCAGTGTCGCTCCGCGTGCGTCAACGTTAAGAATTGTTTTTTTTTGTTGACTAGTGCGTCTGGGACGTCACAGGCAATAAAATTTCTGGTGGCAGCGGTGGGATTCGTTTAAAAATTGATTTTGTTAAAATCCGAATTCAACTAAAAATAATCGGTGCGAGTTATTAAAGACGAGATCCGCGAAAGTAGCAAAGACAGTGAACCGAACTTCGCAACACACGCGTAACGGGAGTAGCAAGAAAACTCACCTCAGCCGCAAAGAACGCGATCGGGACGAACGCACAAACTACGGACGGAATCGTGAAATAACGCTCGACAAATACAATAAAAGCGAATCACACGGGGACTCCACACGCTTGAGATTATTTCTATAAATAGGATAAAGATTCACACGCGAAACCAATATGCCTATCGAAACTAGAACAGGTAGCAAAAAGGAAAGCGGCGCATCAGTAGATGATAGCTTACAACTTAAATATACGGAGACCGATATAGAATTCATAAAACAGGAGGTTTCCAATAAGGAAAAGAGGCTCCAAAAAGAAAAAGAAGCGTTAGAGGAACGTCAAGCAGAAATAGATAAGAAGTCAAAACATCTTAGCGAACAATTCAGACAACAAGAAGCTGAATTAGAGAAAAAACAGCGCGCGATTGAATCGAGTAAAGACGCGGGGTTATCCGAAGAAGTTCAAAAGAAACTTGCCAGGCTCGCCGAGCTCGAGGCGAAAGAAATCGCGAACGCAAATACAAAAACGCAGCGGCACAACCCGACCGAGGGCCCCGCGCAAGACGTACCACATCCTACACAGCCAACAAAAGGCATAGTAGAAGAAATCAAATATCCTACGCAGTTCAAAACGAGCAAGGTAGACGATTCTAAAAATCCTGCACAGCTCTCCGCGAGCGTGACAGACGTTAAAATTAGGGACACTAACGAAGCGACGGGCCGTTCGAAAATGGATGAACCGCGGTTAGGTCCTGTAGAGGACACACAGCTGTCCGAACTTCTCCGTAAGAAGGCAGAAATAGATCGGGAAGTACAACTTCTCGTAGCGCAAAATTCACGCGGCACAGATAGGGCAGTTACCCAAAGCATAGAATTAGCCACAGACGCTACATTTAAGGAACCCGGTCCAGTGTGTACGCGGAGTAAGGATGAATTAAGGTTAGAAGCAGAAATTCTGCACTTCAAAAAGAAGGCAGAAAGAAAGAAAGGCGACTTAAGAAAATCCGTGGCGCCTCAAAAACCTAACCCTGTGGACAGTTACCGCCCTGATCCACTCAGCAGAGGAGCGATTGGTAGAAACGCCCTCAATTCAGAAAATGATCACATTTCAATAAAGTCAGTGGTTTCCGTCCCAACTGACGATGAAGATTTGAATTTAGAAGCAGAAGCGTTAGCTAGAGAAGCGTTGATCAGACGCATTCAAAAAGAGAACCGCGAGAAACTCAAAAATCTACGCGGAGGAATAGCAGGTCCGGACCTGGGACCTCAAGAATTAGGTGAGCCAGGCGTGCCGGAAGAATTAGTCCTCGATAAGGACTTAGAAATACGATTACGCGAGCAAGAGATTTGGGAGCGCGAATTAGAATTGCAGGAGCAAGAACTCGCGTACCAGGCCGCGTTAGCAGATCCGTACCGGGAGAGAAGGAGGAAATTAGCTGAGCGCGAGGAACAGTTAAAGAAAAGGGAGCAGGCCCTGAAGGATAAGATCTCGGGAATCACCCGCCCCCAAGTTACTCAAGTCGTTAACGCCGAGCAGGCACCCGTTCCTCCTACTCTGCCGTTAGCGGAGCAATCCATATCGGTTAAAGACGCGTTAGCGGTAGTCCCAAAATTTGACGGGAAAAACATCACCGTAATGCAGTTTAATCGGGCGTGCAAGAGGGCACTCGAGATGGTAACACCCAGCTTGGAGGGGTACCTCACGCGCCTCATCAGAAGCAAGCTCGCCGATCGAGCATACGCAGTAATCGAAGACGAGAGTTTTGCAACCCTGCAAGGACTCTTGGACAAACTCACGGAAGTGTTCGCGCCCATTAGATCCGCGAATCATTACCGTGGAGAGCTTGGTCAGCTGTATAAATACGCTGATGAACACGTGCTAGATTACATAGGGAGAACCCGCGACATAAAAACGGGATTAATAGAAGCGGAACGAAGAAAGAACCGCGAGCTAACCAATGCAGAGATAATCAGGTTAGATGAGGAAGTCTGCGAGGCATTTGTCGGCGGACTACCGAGCGACTGCCGGAATGCAGTATTGATCAAAGGTTACTCCAACCTGAAGACAGCCTACGAAAGGGCTATAGATGCCAGCAAGGCATTAGAATTAGATAGAGATCGGGCTAGGAGCCGCGGCGCGAGCAGGGCCGAGAGTAATAACGCAGAGCCGTGTAAACATTGCGGCCGTAGTAATCACCTAACCGATCAGTGCCGAGCGACTAGGAGACCCGCGGTAAGCAGACCCGTGGAAAATAGAGAATCGTGTACGCTGTGCGGGCGGTCGACCCACAGCACAGCAAATTGTTACAAAAACAAACCGCCGTCGAGCCAACAGTCGACAGCGCGAAATACCAACGTAGTCGAATGTAGCTACTGCAAGAGCATAGGACATTCATACAACGAATGCCGTAAACGTAGATACCATGAAACAATTAGCCGAAACAACTCGGGAAACGGAGCAGGGCCCTCGGGGAACACTGGCAGCCCCCGAGTAACAAGGGCCAATGCCATAGAGACAGAGGAGGTGGAAACAGGTCCATCTGCCTCTACTTAAAAGGAAAAATACCTACAGTAAACTTAGATTCCAAAGATACGAAAACCGCAATAGACTTCATGATAGATACGGGAGCGGAGGCCAATATCGTAAAGGCCTCTAATGTAAAGGACTTTCGTAAAGTGAACCCCAAGAGGCGTATCACTATTATAGGAATAGGAGACGTACCACACTATAGTTTAGGAGCAACGGAATTGGAAATGTTTGGTTTCAAAACGGATTTTCACGTAGTTGAGAATACCTTTCCCATCAAAAGTGACGGTATCCTAGGGTCAGCTTTCCTTACCCAGTTCGAAGCCAATGTTAACTACGCGGACCAATGCCTCGAAGTACTGAACAAAGCCGTTTATTTTAATGATAGAGAAACCGTCCTCGTGCCCAAGCGTACGAACATAGCCTTCCCTATTAAAATTAGTGAAGATAGTATCAAAGAAGGATATGTACCCCTTCTTGACAGTTGCAAGGGAGTCTATATAGGGAACGCTATTGTTAAGGATGACGGAGGTAGGGCAACGATCCGCGCGGTAAACACCACGGAGGAGGACAAACTTATACCAGTCCCCACCGTAGAACTGTTGGATACGAGCGAAGCAATACCGTTAGGGGAGACCGAACACATTACCATAAACAAATGTTCGATAACAGACGTTACTGACTCCTACGAGAAACTCTCTAGACGCTCCGAAACTATTACGAAATTATTGAGATTAGATCATCTTAACGATGAGGAAAAAGACAGTGTAGCCAGGATAGTTCGAGAAAACGCAGATGTCTTTCATCTGCCGGACGACAAGCTCCGATGCACAGGTGTCATGAAACATAAAATAGCTACCACCGATGACCTACCGGTGCACACTAAGCAATACAGATTTCCGCCCGTCCACAAGGACGAAATAGCTAGGCAGGTGACCGAAATGGAACAGAATGGCGTAATCAAGCCATCGGTATCGCCTTACAGTTCGCCACTTTGGATCGTACCGAAAAAGGCCGATTCGAAGGGAAATAAGAGATGGAGGATCGTGATAGATTATCGTAAATTGAACGAAAAAACGATAGGTGACGCATATCCGTTGCCCAACATCACCGAAATCCTTGACCAGTTAGGGAATGCCCGGTATTTTTCGGTATTCGATTTAGCATCGGGCTTTCATCAAATACAAATGGACGAGAAGGACGCTCCCAAAACCGCCTTCTCGACACCGCACGGGCATTATGAATTCACGCGTATGCCATTCGGGCTGAAGAATGCGCCAGCTACTTTCCAGAGACTAATGGACCAAGTGTTGTTAGGATCGCAGGGCATAGAGCTGTTCGTATACCTGGATGACATAGTAATATACGCGTCTACTTTAGAAGAACACGAGCGAAAAGTCACGCGATTAATGAGTAGATTGCGGAAGGCAAACCTAGCCTTACAACCAGACAAGTGTGAATTTCTCAGACACGAGGTTACTTACTTAGGACACGTGATCAGCGACGTAGGTGTGGAACCGGACCCAAAGAAAATCGAGTCCGTGAAAAAATTTCCAGTTCCCAAAAATGCTAAGAACATCAAGCAATTTTTAGGGCTAGCAGGTTATTACAGACGGTTCATACCGGGTTTTTCTAAGATCGCGAAACCGCTCACTAACCTTCTCAAAAAAGGGGAAAGCTTCGAATGGAAAGAACAACACCAATCAGCTTTTGAGTTTTTACGCGACAGGTTATGCGAGAAACCGATCCTGCAGTACCCAGATTTCGAGCGACCTTTCCTGGTCACAACGGACGCGTCCGGTTATGCAATCGGGGGTGTCCTGAGTCAGGGAGAAATTGGGAAAGATTTACCTATATCGTACGTATCACGGGTGTTAACATCAGCCGAAAAAAATTACTCTACGTTCGAGAAGGAACTTTTAGCAGTAGTTTGGTGCGTGAATTACTTTAGACCGTACCTCTACGGCAGAGAATTTACCGTAATATCTGACCAAAAAGCCTTGTCATGGTTTCATAAAAATAAAAGCCCATGTGCACGACTCATTAGGTGGAAGACCCTCCTAGCTGAGTTTCAGTGCACAATAAAATATAAGGAGGGGCGTGCGAATACGAACGCCGACGCCCTCTCCAGAAATCCGGTCGACGATACGGATCCAGCCCCGTTGGACCCCGAACTCGCGATCATACAGACACTAGAGTTAGATACGACAGACGAGACCGACACCACAAACGAAGACATTTTCGAGCTACCTCCGGTCACGACCGAAATGACAGGAGACCTATTTACAGTAGATGAAAATTTCTCGCTGGTGCATTGCGTAGCTGAGGACCTGCATATGGGAGCCGGCATCGCAGTGCAATTCCGGGAGAAATTTGGTAGACTTGACGAACTGAAACAACAGAACGCCAAGGTAGGTGAAGTGGCTCAGCTTCAGGTGGGCAGGCGGTTCGTTTATTATCTAATAACAAAAAAACGTAGCAACGATAAGCCTACGTTGAAAAATCTAGAAAAAGCCCTGATTCAACTCAGGCGCACGTGCAAAAGAAATGCAGACTATCGTCTCGCGATGCCCAGGATAGGTTGTGGTCTTGACAAACTGTCCTGGAAGACCGTAATAAAACTAATCAACAAGGTGTTCAAACAACCTTTCAAGATACATATATACGCTTTGCCTCCACCCAACGTTGAGACCACTGAGCCAACCTCGACAGACAATCGGGAAAGTTCACCTCTGGGACAGTTCGGAAACGAGCCGCCCCAATATCAAAGCACGGGTTTAGACCCTATAGTCGAAACGATGGAGCAGGAGAAAGGGGGGGACACCAGTAGAATTTCCCTTCCGGAAGCGTCGACGAGTTTAGATCACAGGGACAAAGCCTTTGACGTAATAGGCCAGGACACCCCTGTAGAAAATCAAGCAACCGATGCTGATGAAGACTCAGATTCAGGTTCCGAGCACGGTAACGAGCATGAATGCGTCGACAGCGACGTAAGCGACTCCGACGAAATCATAGAACCAGGTTCGCAGCCCTACGAGCTCGCTGCAGACCCCGAATTAAAGATCACTAGGAGTAAGGAGAACTTATCAATTCATAAAGGGAACATGGTCTGTTTCGTCTCGCAGCAGGGTGAACCTATAGACCGCGGAGCGCACGATCTATTCAGTAAATTCAAGATACCAAAATTAGAGGACTTAGCACTAGGAAGAGCTAGGCTAATGCAAAAGGACAATAGAAACATTATATGTTTGCCAATCAAAGAATCAACAAAAAGACACCTCGACAGAGAAATATTTAAAGAAGCTCTGGCATCTCTGTTAGACGTAATTATGGAAATAGAGTTAGCAGAAATAGCACTAGCCAGAACAGCATTCATAGATAATATTTCGTGGAAGGAAATTTTAAATAGGATAAAAATCGCACTCAGCGATTGTCCTTGCACGCTGACTATTTACGGAGACTTGATTCAAACTCCGGCGGAGGAGCTTAGGGCCGGAATTATTCAAGAAAATCATGAATCTGCGCTAGGGGGTCACAAGGGGGTGACCAAAACTTACCGTAGAATTAGACAAAAGTACGCATGGCCGAATATGAAACGCCAGGTACAAGATTATATAGGCAGGTGTTGGCAGTGCGCCACTAGGAAGCTCACGCGAGTAAAGCATAAGCAACCAATGGTAATAACAGATACTCCTGACGCCGCCTTTGAAAAAATCTCCATGGACGTTGTGGGCCCTCTGCCCATTACAGAACGAGGAAATAGTCATATTTTAACAATCCAAGACCTCCTCACCAAATACTCGCTAGCAATCCCGTTGAAAGAAACCGACTCGGTGGCAATCGCTGATGGCTTGGTAAAAAACTTCATTTGTATTTACGGCGCACCCCGTCATATCCTCACGGATCAGGGCGCCAATTTAACTAGCTCACTGATGAAGGCGATCACAAAGCGATTTAGAATAACACAAAACAGGACCACAGCTTTCCACCCGCAGTCAAATGGCTCGATTGAAAGGTCACACCACGTTCTAATAGAATATTTGAAGCAGTTCGTTACGGACAAGAACGACTGGGACGAGTGGCTAGAGTTAGCAATGTTTTCATATAATACCAGTACTCATGAAAGCACAAGGTTTTCACCGTACGAATTAGTGTTCGGCCGAGAGGCAAGAGTGCCCTCGAGCTACGCAGCAATAGAAACCATATCAGATAGGACGTACGAAGGCTACTTGTTAGATTTATGTAAAAATCTCCATGAAATACAGACTCTCGCAGCAGAGAATTTAACTCAAGCAAAACACAAGTATAAACGTTACTATGATAATAAAATCAAATTGCTACAATTAAAACCAGGAGATCTGGTGTTCCTCCTAAAGGAGCCCAGAAAGAACAAATTCGCTGACCATTATACTGGTCCGCACGAAGTAATAGAAGTTCTTCCCAGTAATAATGTAAAAATTCTTGTTGAAAATAGAACTAGGGTGGTCCACCTGGACAAACTGAAAAAGGCAAAGGCATAATCGCACCTATCCTTTATTATTCTGTCCACAGGAATCACTAGAAAGTAAGAACACAATAATATAATGAAGCTCCCGGCTAATGAGGAAGACGATCATCTCGAAGTAGTTTTCATTGAAAAGCCGCAGACACTACCATACCCAGTCACAAACATTAAAATCATAATGTACAAGGTTACAATAACACTATATTTTAAGGCCAATGAAGCTTTCAAGTCATTACTTAGGGAAATGATAAAAATAACAGATTTGGGTGAAGGCGACTACAGAACGTATTATAAAAGAATTCGCAGCCAAAGAGGCATAGTAGATCAAGTATTAGATGTGTTTTTCGCCCGCCCGGACGAAACCCACATATCAGTGCTATTTCACCCAGACCTGAACGAAGCGTACACATACGTAGGTAAAGGCATGGACGGCGAAGTGTCCAAGTACACCGTCTCCGGCCCAATTGTTAACTATGTAGGCAGTCAGATGTTCAAAGACGCCGTATAATTTTGTACACTAAGCAGATTTAAGAGTAGACGTCAGAATTTATAGGTATTATGACATACGTTACAGGGTCAATGCAAACCCCAGCCATGAGGTCCGTCCTCATACTCCTCACTACCATTTGTTGGTTGAAGGGGGCCCATGCATTAATCGGGTATGACTGTGGCGGAGCTGCCCTTAACGTAACAACTATAAATCTACTAGACATCGACCAATGTGATTTGGAACACGACAAGACACAAAACGAACGAACGTTTATACAATTGCTCCAACTCACGGAATACAAACAGGCGCAAGTCTTACAATGCAAAGTGGAGATCGACAGAACAGTTTACCGATGCGGACAATTTTCACACAACTCGGTGACCGACGGTGGAAGAAAGGCTTACCTTCCAAGAATCTCAAGGGAAGCGTGCGAGACGCTACATCGCACAGGTACGCTAACCCTCGGGTCACAGACGCATTTGGTCGAGATCCCAACAAACGTAACGACGCTACGCGACGCCACCTTGGCCGGCAGCCTTACCTCTGACGGAACCTGCCAAGGGCAATATTACAATGACGGTTATGGACAGTGGGAAAGCGCTGTCGTGCAGGCAGTAATCAAGATTTCGGTCTACTCGTACACGGCGAACGTCAAGATCTCCAACAATCAAATTTTGCTGAAGAGTGGAACAACCTGCCCTTTTGGAGACGGGCAGTGCATCGACGATGAGGGTGGCCATACCTACTGGACAACAACGCCCCTCGACGAATGTAAATTTGACAAATATGACGTACTATACACGGGATACGCAGACCGAACGAACGCGACGGACTCTCCAACCGTTTACTCGCTACAGACGGGTGACACAACCTTCGCGCTAATGGAAAGGTCCAGAGCCACCATTTGCGGCTATAAAATCATAAACACAGAGCACCCCCGTCTATTTATCTTTGAGACCAATCCAACGGAAGTCTTCAAACAACGATCAAGATTAGCAGTATCAAACATCGACATCTTTTCATACATCAATTCAAAATTCATTTATGTAGAAAAACACATCAGAACGCAGACCACCAACTTATACAGGGACGTGATCGAGCAGAAATGTAAATTAGAACAACAGGTGCTGAAAAATGCATTAAATCTCGCTGAATTATCACCTGACAGTTTTGCCTTTAACCTAATGAAGGGCCCCGGCTATTTTGCAACAATAGCCGGCGAAGTAATCTATATTATGAAATGCATCCCAGTAGAAGTGGAATTCCGCAAGACGGCAGAATGTTACAATGATCTTCCTGTGAATCACCAAAATGAGAGCATGTTCCTGCGACCCAAATCGAGGATTCTCGTGAAGACCGGAACCAGGAGGAGCTGCAACGAGGTCGTGCCGCCAATGTTTAAGGTAGAAGAGACGTGGTACAAGTTCACACCTAGGGCATCCGAAGCCAAGGTACCGCAGAAACTCAAGCCCTTGACAAACATGAATTGGAAATATAGTAATCCTGGACCCCTGGGATCAAGCGGAATTTACACTGAGGAGGAATTGCAAGAATTACGGGAACACATCATGTTTCCAGCAGAAAAACCTGCACTACTCGACACCATATCCAGAGGCGCCCGAGGCGAGACCATCGGGACGGGAACAATCAATATGTATAACTTGTTAGACGAAAAGACTCTAACGCGAATAGCAGAATCAACGGCAAAAAGACTATTTACTGGATTCACCACCTTCGGGAGTGTTGTCGGAGGAATATGGGGGATCTGGGCCGTGTGGGCACTGCTGAAATTCTTAATCGACACATGCATACATGGTTACACGCTCCACACAGCATATGGATGCAGTTACCACTTGATAGCCTCACTGTGGGACTCGGTGACGCATCTGTTAATGCACCTACGAGGACAAAAGACCGATCAACCAATGACGACTGACGCCCAGGAGCAGACGGAACCACTGAATAAAATAATTTACCACGTTCCGTCACAGTCAATTCACTTTCCAGAAAATCTAGACTTGAATTCTGACATAGAGTTGAAGAAGCTCGAGGAAAGAGCACAACAGAGAGCAAAAGATCTTAACTTGGTTTAGTGAACGCCGCTAAGATCTTTTACGGAAATAAAACTTATTTCCTTCAAATAAGGAGGGGGGTGTGACGTCCCCGGAAGAACGTCTACCATATATATATTTTTCCTATTATCATACTAAAACTGTTGCTCTCTTACCTCGAGTATACTACTATTAGCATAACACATACTTGTATTATACCTAAGATATAGGAATACATTATAATATCTCATAAGCGAAGAGCAAGGCAACATGGGGTACCCGGCAGAAAGCACCAGGCAGCAAGCCATATTCACAGTCGTGCTAAGAGGCCGCCATCTTGGCTCGCCCGCTCATCATATACTACACTATGAGAAATACACGCACATCGCGCTATTTAGGAATGTACACATACATATGCATACTCATAATTATCATGCCGTCTTATTACGAATGATAAAATAAACGATATAATAAACAATCGTATAAACTTACCCATAAATATAATATACTCATATATGTATTACATAAAAGGAGTACACGTCATCGACGCGCAAAAGGGAAACCTTATCCCTTCATCCGAAATACGCCTTCAGCAGGCCTACGTGACATTCCGCACGTCCAGCGCTCGACCACGTGCACTTCTTAGGAATAACCACATTTGTTAGAATAAATAAATAACTGTAACCAGAGCGGCCAGCGGGACTCGAAGCACTTAAACAAAGGTTCGTAGGCGAACCCTAACATAAACACCCGCTGAGCGTTCATCCTAGTAAAGATAAGATTTTGCATAGTTAAGATACGCTCTAGACTAAACAGCCCCGGACCTCGGTACAATAAACAGACGGAAGCAATAAATCGCCCAAGTACCGAGAAGCACTTAAGAGGAAACATCGACACGGCGATCCGATACCCGAGGAGAAACTGAGCCAAGCAATTCCAGCCCAGGCCGACGGACCGACGCCAACTCAGAACAAAGGCCAAGGGTCGAGCGGGAAAAACCTGTTCTACTCGACCCCCATAAACAGGGATGAAAGCCAGACCCGCACTTAGCCAGGGACCGGTTTACAACAGGGCCATAAACCAGACAACCCTCACAGCATGACGTCAGGCCCCAAACACGTGCAAGCAGGCAGGCAGCGACAAGTCGGCGCCGGACCCCGAACACGTGCACGCAGGCAGGCAGCAACAGGTCGGACCTAACGGGACTCCGCCAACAAAGAGCCGCATTCCAAGGCTCTGACGTCACGCGCGCCTACGTGACACCGAGCGCGTCAAGGCAGGCCAGCAGCGCGCGCACCATCGCCCCGCGCATGCGCACCAGGACACTCGAGAGCTGAGACGGTCGACGCTTCGCACCCTGGACATCACTTCTCATCCGCGCTTCAAGCAGACCAGTCGAGTTCTTGTAAATCTCTACGAGTTACACAGTTAGCTTGCACGTTTAGAACTTGTACACATTCGCTAGTTCTTGTAAATCTCTACGAGTCGCACAGTTGACTTGCACGTTTAGAACTAGTATACATTCGCTATAGCTTAAGCGCTCTGTTTAACGTAAACTCTTAATATACGCGACTAGAATACTAAACATTGTACCTTTTTCGAATTATCTGTAACAATATACTAAACACAAAGATTTATTTCATCGAGTTCTCATTTCTTGAACCTAAAACTAGAGTCAGTGAATAACCCAAGGTAATTCCCTTTTACCCACATTAACATTGGTTGTTAGCGGAGACGCTGACTTAATTAAGCTTGTAAAACTAGCTTTTCCAAGTTAATTAACTCCCACCCCTTTCTATATCGGTAGATGTCAAAGTCCAGTAAACGTCACGGTCGTAAGAATAGACATCGCGCAGGCCGACGACTACAGGCTAAGAAGCAAGCTATATTACAAGCCAGAATCAAACGTATCAACGGTCCAGTAGAGATCCTTCCGATCTATACACAACCTAGCTCTAACGAAGAATCGGGCTCTTTCTCGTCGCACGCATCCAGCCAACCCAAGGTTGACCACCCGTTCTCAACTCACGGGGTAGAACGTGAAGTCATACAGACGGTTACTAGAGTCAGCGAGGGGCTGTTATACGAGCAAATCGACATTAGGAGGAAGCTGTTCCCTGTACCAACCGTATACGACTGGGTAGAAGAGCCGGAAGTTATCGACCTGGACTCCGAACCAGAGACCATCTACCTCGACTAAAGGTAAGACGCTCATTTACGTTACCCCATATCATCCTAAACGACGAATATAATCCATAGCGGGGGCCCGGGTCCCTCAAATAAAACAGGGCTCCGTTATTGCAGTGTCGCTCCGCGTGCGTCAACGTTAAGAATTGTTTTTTTTTGTTGACTAGTGCGTCTGGGACGTCACATTGGCACGGTCACAATCGAGCAAAAAGCGATGCGCGTCGTCCCAGAGTCGATCAGTAGCAGTAGGGACTGGACACCACCATCGTTAGAGTGGAGCAGGAGGCGTCGGAGGGTGTCCCGCTGTCGACCCGAGGTCGTAAGGACACGTGTTTGGCACGGTCAAAATCGAGCAAAAGGCAATGCGCGTCGTCCCGGAGTCGATCAGTGGCAGTAGGGACAGAACGAGAGCATTGTTAGAGTAAAGCAGGAGGCGTTCGAGGGTGTCCCGCAGTCAATCTGAAGCCGTGGTGACGCGTGTGAGGCACGGTCACGTTTGAGCAGAAGGCAATGCGCGTCGTCCTAGAGTTGATCGGTGGCTGTGGGGACTCGTGTTGGGCACGGTCACAGTCGAGCAGAAGGCAATGCGCGTCGTCGAAGAGTCGATCCGAGGCAGTGGGGACACGTGTTGGGCACGGTCACAGTCGAGCAAAAGGCAACGCGCGTCGTCCCAGAGTCGATCAAAGGCAGCGGGGACTCGTGTTCGGTACGGTCACAGTCGAGCAAAAGGCAATGCGCGTCGTTCTAGAGTCGATCGGAGGCAGTGGGGACACGTGTTGGGCACGGTCACAGTCGAGCAAATGGCAATGCGCATCAACCCGCAGTCGATCAGAGGCCGTGAAAACACGTGTTAGGCACGGTCACAGTCGAGGAGAAGGCAACGCGCGTCGTCCCAGACTCGATCAGAGGCAGCGGGGACTCGTGTTCGGTACAGTCACAGTCGAGCAAAAGGCAATGCGCGTCGTTCTAGAGTCGATCGGAGGCAGTGGGGACACGTGTTGGGCACGGTCACAGTCGAGCAAATGGCAATGCGCGTCAACCCGCAGTCGATCAGAGGCCGTGAAAACACGTGTTAGGCACGGTCACAGTCGAGGAGAAGGCAATGCGCGTCGTCACAGAGTCGATCGGAGGCAGTAGAGACTTGTGTTAGGCATGGTCACAGTCGAGCAAAAGGCAATGCGCGTCGTTTTAGAGTCAATCGGTGGCGGCGGGGACACGTGTTGGGCACGGACACAGTCGAGCAAAAGGCAATGCGCGTCGTCTAAGAGTCGATCGGAGGCAGTGAGGACACGTGTTGGGCACGGCCACGGTCGAGCAAAAGGCAATGCGCGTCGTTCTAAAGTCGATCGGTGGCAGTGGGGACACGTGTTGGGCACGGTCACAGTCGAGCAAATGGCAATGCGCGTCGTCTCGCAGTCGATCTGAGGCCGTGAAAACACGTGTTAGGCACGGTCACAGTCGAGGAGAAGGCAATGCGCGTCGTCACAGAGTCGATCAGAGGCAGTAGAGACTTGTGTTAGGCATGGTCGCAGTCGAGCAAAAGTCGATGCGCGTCGTCCCAGAGTCGATCAGAGGCATTGGGGACTCGTGTTAGGCATGGTCACAGTCGAGCAAAAGGCAATGCGCGTCGTCCCAAAGTCGATCGGAGGCCGTAGAAACACGTGTTAGGCACGGTCACAGTCGAGGAGAAGGCAATGCGCGTCGTCCCAGAGTCGATCGGAGTCAGTAGGGACTCGTGTTAGGCAAGGTCTCAGTCGAGCGAAAGGCAATGCGCGTCGTTTCAGAGTCAATCGGTGGCGGCGGGGACACGTGTTGGGCACGGACACAGTCGAGCAAAAGGCAATGCGCGTCGTTTCAGAGTCGATCGGAGGCGGAGGGGACACGTGTTGGGCACGGTCACAGTCGAGCAGAAAGCAATGCGCGTCGTTTTAGAGTCAATCAAAGGCCGTGCGGACACGTGTTAGGCACGGTCACAGTCGAGGAGAAGGCGATGCGCGTCGTCCCAGAGTGAATCGGTGGCAATGCGGACTTGACACAAGCATCGTCGGAGTGGAGCGGGCGGCGATGGAGGGCGTCCCGCAGTCGATCGGAGGCCGTGGGGACGCTTGTTAGGCGCGGTCACAGTCAAGCAAAAGGTAATGCGCGCCGACCCATAGTCGACCTGAGGCAGTGAGGAAGTGACACGAGCACGGTCAACGTCGAGCAAAAGGCAATGCGCGTCGTCTTATAGTCGATTAGTGGCACTGGGGACTCGGCACGAGCATCGTCAGAGTGAAGTGAGAGGCGATAGAGGGCCTCCCGCAGTCGATCAGAGGCCGTAGGGACACGCGTTAGGCACGGTCACAGTCGGGCAGAAGGCATTGCGCGTCAGCCCAGAGTCCACCGGTGGCGGTGTGGACTCGACACAAGCATCGTCAGAGTAGAGCAGGAGACGTTGGAGAGCGTCCTGCAGTCGATCTGAGGCCGTGGGGACGCGTGTTAGGCACGGTCACAGTCGATTAAGATGCACTGCGCGTCATCCCAGACACGATCAGTGGCAGTGTGGACTTGATACGAGCATCGTCAGAGTGGACCGGGAGACGTTGGAGGGTCTCCCGCGGTCGATCAGAGGCCGCGAGGACACGTGTTGGGGACGGTCACAGTGGATCGGGAGGCAATGCGCGTCCTCCCAGACACGATCAGTGGCAGTATGGACATGATACGAGCATCGTCAGAGTGGAGCGGGCGGCGATGAAGGGCGTCCCGCAGTCGATCAGAGGCCGTGGGGACACGTGTTTGGCACGGTCACAGTCGAGAAGGAGGCAATGCGCGTCGTCCGAGAGTGAATCGGTGGCAATGTGGACTTGACACAAGCATCGTCGGAGTGGAGCGGGCGGCGATGGAGGGCGTCCCGCAGTCGATCGGAGGCCGTAGGGACTTGTGTTGGGCACGGTCACGGTCGGGCAAAATGCAATGCGCGTCGTCCCCGAGTTCATTGATAGCTGGGGACCCGACACGTGCATCGTTGGATTAAAGCGGGAGGTGGTGAAGGGCGTCCCGACGTCGATCAGAGGCCTTTTGCTCGACTGTGACCGTGCCCAACACGTCTCCCAACGGCCTCTGACCTACTGCGATGCGCCCTCCAGCGCCCCTTGCTTTACTCTAACGATACTCGTGTCAAGTCCCCACTGCCACCGATCGACTCTGGGACGACGCGCATTGCCTTTTGCTCGACCGCTACCGAGCCCAACACGTGTCCCCACGGACTTCAATCGACTGCGGGACGTTCTTAAGCGCCCCTTGCTTTACTCTTACGATGCTCGTGTCGAGTCCCCACTCCCACCGATCGACACTGGGACGTCGCGCATCGCCTTCTGCTCGACTGTGACCGCGCCAAACACGTGTCCTCACGACCTCAGATCGACTGCGGGACACCCTCCAACGCCTCCTGCTCTCCTCTAACGATGCTCGTGTCCAGTCCCCACTGCCACTGATCGACTCTGGGACGACGCGCATTGCCTTTTGCTCGATTGTGACCGTGCCAAACACGCGTCCTTACGACCTCAGATCGACTGCGGGACACCCCCCAACGCCTCCAGCGCCACTCTAACGATGCTCGTGTCCAGTCCCCACTGCCACTGATCGACTCCGGGACGACGCGCATTGCCTTCTGCTCGACTGTGACCGTGCCTCACACGAGTCCCCACTGCCTCTGAACGACTCTGGGACGACGCGCATTGCCTTTCGCTTGACTAAGACCGTGCCTCACGCGAGTCCCCACTGCCACTGATTGACTTCACGAGGCCATCCAACGCCTTCTGCTCCATTCTGTCGATGTTCGTGTCAAGTCCACGTTGCCACCGATCGACTCTGGGACGACGCGCATTGCCTTTTGCTCGACTGTGACCGTGCCTAACTCGTGTCCCCGCGGCCTCGGATCGACTGCGGGACGCCCTTCAGCGCCTCCTGCTCCACTTCAGCGATGCTTATGTCCAGTCCCCACTGCCACTGATCGACTTCGGGACGACGCGCATTGCCTTCTGCTCGACTGTGACCGTGCCTCACACAAGTCCCCACTGCCTCTGAACGACTCTGGGACGACGCGCATTGCCTTTTGCTCGACCGTTACCGAGCCCAACACGTGTCCCCACGGACTTCAATCGACTGCGGGACGTTCTTAAGCGCCCCTTGCTTCACTCTTACGATGCTCGTGTCGAGTCCCCACCGCCACTGATCGACTCTGGGACGACGCGCATTGCCTTTTGCTCGACTGTGACCGTGCCTAACTCGTGTCCTCGCGGCCCGGAGGATCAGAATCAGATCAGAATCGACTGCAAGAGGCCCTCCAACGCCTCCTGCTCCACTCCGACGATGCTCGTGTCGAGTCCCCACTCCCGCCGATCGACTCTGGGACGTCGCGCATTGCCTTCTGCTCGACTGTGACCGCGCCAAACACGTGTCCTCACGACCTCAGATCGACTGCGGGACACCCACCAACACCTCCTGCTCTTTTCTAACAATACTTGTGTCCAGTCCCTACTGCCACTGATCGACTCTGGGACGACGCGCATTGCCTTTTGCTCAATTGTGACCGTGCCAAACACGCGTCTTTACGACCTCAGATCGACTGCGGGACACCCCTCAACGCCTCCTGCTCCACTCTAACGATGCTCGTGTCCAGTCCCCACTGCCACTGATCGACTCCAGGACGACGCGCATTGCCTTCTGCTTGACTGTGACCGTGCCTCACACGAGTCCCCACTGCCTCTGAACGACTCTGGGACGACGCGCATTGCCTGCTGCTCGACTGTGACCGTGCCTCACACGAGTCCTCACTGCCTCTGATCGACTCGGAGACGACGTGCATTGCCTTTCGCTTGACTAAGACCGTGCCTCACACGAGTCCCCACTGCCGCTGATTGACTTCAAGAGGCCATCCAACGCCTTCTGCTCCATTCTGTCGATGCTCGTGTCAAGTCCACGTTGCCACCGATCGACTCTGGGACGACGCGCATTGCCTTTTGCTCGACTGTAACCGTGCCCAACTCGTGTCCTCGCGGCCTCGGATCGACTGCGGGACGCCCTTCAGCGCCTCCTGCTCCGCTTCAGCGATGCTTATGTCGAGTCTCCACTCCCGCCGATCGACTCAGAGACGACGCGCGTTGCCTTTCGCTCGACTGTGACCTTGCCTGACACGAGTCCCTTGTGACGTCCCCGGAAGAACGTCTACCATATATATATTTTTCCTATTATCATACTAAAACTGTTGCTCTCTTACCTCGAGTATACTACTATTAGCATAACACATACTTGTATTATACCTAAAATATAGGAATACATTATAATATCTCATAAGCGAAGAGCAAGGCAACATGGCGTACCCGGCAGAAAGCACCAGGCAGCAAGCCACATTCACAGTCGTGCTAAGAGGCCGCCATCTTGGCTCGCCCGCTCATCATATACTACACTATGAGAAATACACGCACATCGCGCTATTTAGGAATGTACACATATATATGCATACTCATAATTATCATGCCGTCTTATTACGAATGATAAAATAAACGATATAATAAACAATCGCATAAACTTACCCATAAATATAATATACTCATATATGTATTACATAAAAGGAGTACACGTCATCGACGCGCAAAAGGGAAACCTTATCCCTTCATCCGAAATACGCCTTCAGCAGGCCTACGTGACATTCCGCACGTCCAGCGCTCGACCACGTGCACTTCTTAGGAATAACCACATTTGTTAGAATAAATAAATAACTGTAACCAGAGCGGCCAGCGGGACTCGAAGCACTTAAACAAAGGTTCGTAGGCGAACCCTAACATAAACACCCGCTGAGCGTTCATCCTAGTAAAGATAAGATTTTGCATAGTTAAGATACGCTCTAGACTAAACAGCCCCGGACCTCGGTACAATAAACAGACGGAAGCAATAAATCGCCCAAGTACCGAGAAGCACTTAAGAGGAAACATCGACACGGCGATCCGATACCCGAGGAGAAACTGAGCCAAGCAATTCCAGCCCAGGCCGACGGACCGACGCCAACTCAGAACAAAGGCCAAGGGTCGAGCGGGAAAAACCTGTTCTACTCGACCCCCATAAACAGGGATGAAAGCCAGACCCGCACTTAGCCAGGGACCGGTTTACAACAGGGCCATAAACCAGACAACCCTCACAGCATGACGTCAGGCCCCAAACACGTGCAAGCAGGCAGGCAGCGACAAGTCGGCGCCGGACCCCGAACACGTGCACGCAGGCAGGCAGCAACAGGTCGGACCTAACGGGACTCCGCCAACAAAGAGCCGCATTCCAAGGCTCTGACGTCACGCGCGCCTACGTGACACCGAGCGCGTCAAGGCAGGCCAGCAGCGCGCGCACCATCGCCCCGCGCATGCGCACCAGGACACTCGAGAGCTGAGACGGTCGACGCTTCGCACCCTGGACATCACTTCTCATCCGCGCTTCAAGCAGACCAGTCGAGTTCTTGTAAATCTCTACGAGTTACACAGTTAGCTTGCACGTTTAGAACTTGTACACATTCGCTAGTTCTTGTAAATCTCTACGAGTCGCACAGTTGACTTGCACGTTTAGAACTAGTATACATTCGCTATAGCTTAAGCGCTCTGTTTAACGTAAACTCTTAATATACGCGACTAGAATACTAAACATTGTACCTTTTTCGAATTATCTGTAACAATATACTAAACACATAGATTTATTTCATCGAGTTCTCATTTCTTGAACCTAAAACTAGAGTCAGTGAATAACCCAAGGTAATTCCCTTTTACCCACATTAACATTGGTTGTTAGCGGAGACGCTGACTTAATTAAGCTTGTAAAACTAGCTTTTCCAAGTTAATTAACTCCCACCCCTTTCTATATCGGTAGATGTCAAGGTCCAGTAAACGTCACGGTCGTAAGAATAGACATCGCGCAGGCCGACGACTACAGGCTAAGAAGCAAGCTATATTACAAGCCAGAATCAAACGTATCAACGGTCCAGTAGAGATCCTTCCGATCTATACACAACCTAGCTCTAACGAAGAATCGGGCTCTTTCTCGTCGCACGCATCCAGCCAACCCAAGGTTGACCACCCGTTCTCAACTCACGGGGTAGAACGTGAAGTCATACAGACGGTTACTAGAGTCAGCGAGGGGCTGTTATACGAGCAAATCGACATTAGGAGGAAGCTGTTCCCTGTACCAACCGTATACGACTGGGTAGAAGAGCCGGAAGTTATCGACCTGGACTCCGAACCAGAGACCATCTACCTCGACTAAAGGTAAGACGCTCATTTACGTTACCCCATATCATCCTAAACGACGAATATAATCCATAGCGGGGGCCCGGGTCCCTCAAATAAAACAGGGCTCCGTTATTGCAGTGTCGCTCCGCGTGCGTCAACGTTAAGAATTGTTTTTTTTTGTTGACTAGTGCGTCTGGGACGTCACAGGCAATAAAATTTCTGGTGGCAGCGGTGGGATTCGTTTAAAAATTGATTTTGTTAAAATCCGAATTCAACTAAAAATAATCGGTGCGAGTTATTAAAGACGAGATCCGCGAAAGTAGCAAAGACAGTGAACCGAACTTCGCAACACACGCGTAACGGGAGTAGCAAGAAAACTCACCTCAGCCGCAAAGAACGCGATCGGGACGAACGCACAAACTACGGACGGAATCGTGAAATAACGCTCGACAAATACAATAAAAGCGAATCACACGGGGACTCCACACGCTCGAGATTATTTCTATAAATAGGATAAAGATTCACACGCGAAACCAATATGCCTATCGAAACTAGAACAGGTAGCAAAAAGGAAAGCGGCGCATCAGTAGATGATAGCTTACAACTTAAATATACGGAGACCGATATAGAATTCATAAAACAGGAGGTTTCCAATAAGGAAAAGAGGCTCCAAAAAGAAAAAGAAGCGTTAGAGGAACGTCAAGCAGAAATAGATAAGAAGTCAAAACATCTTAGCGAACAATTCAGACAACAAGAAGCTGAATTAGAGAAAAAACAGCGCGCGATTGAATCGAGTAAAGACGCGGGGTTATCCGAAGAAGTTCAAAAGAAACTTGCCAGGCTCGCCGAGCTCGAGGCGAAAGAAATCGCGAACGCAAATACAAAAACGCAGCGGCACAACCCGACCGAGGGCCCCGCGCAAGACGTACCACATCCTACACAGCCAACAAAAGGCATAGTAGAAGAAATCAAATATCCTACGCAGTTCAAAACGAGCAAGGTAGACGATTCTAAAAATCCTGCACAGCTCTCCGCGAGCGTGACAGACGTTAAAATTAGGGACACTAACGAAGCGACGGGCCGTTCGAAAATGGATGAACCGCGGTTAGGTCCTGTAGAGGACACACAGCTGTCCGAACTTCTCCGTAAGAAGGCAGAAATAGATCGGGAAGTACAACTTCTCGTAGCGCAAAATTCACGCGGCACAGATAGGGCAGTTACCCAAAGCATAGAATTAGCCACAGACGCTACATTTAAGGAACCCGGTCCAGTGTGTACGCGGAGTAAGGATGAATTAAGGTTAGAAGCAGAAATTCTGCACTTCAAAAAGAAGGCAGAAAGAAAGAAAGGCGACTTAAGAAAATCCGTGGCGCCTCAAAAACCTAACCCTGTGGACAGTTACCGCCCTGATCCACTCAGCAGAGGAGCGATTGGTAGAAACGCCCTCAATTCAGAAAATGATCACATTTCAATAAAGTCAGTGGTTTCCGTCCCAACTGACGATGAAGATTTGAATTTAGAAGCAGAAGCGTTAGCTAGAGAAGCGTTGATCAGACGCATTCAAAAAGAGAACCGCGAGAAACTCAAAAATCTACGCGGAGGAATAGCAGGTCCGGACCTGGGACCTCAAGAATTAGGTGAGCCAGGCGTGCCGGAAGAATTAGTCCTCGATAAGGACTTAGAAATACGATTACGCGAGCAAGAGATTTGGGAGCGCGAATTAGAATTGCAGGAGCAAGAACTCGCGTACCAGGCCGCGTTAGCAGATCCGTACCGGGAGAGAAGGAGGAAATTAGCTGAGCGCGAGGAACAGTTAAAGAAAAGGGAGCAGGCCCTGAAGGATAAGATCTCGGGAATCACCCGCCCCCAAGTTACTCAAGTCGTTAACGCCGAGCAGGCACCCGTTCCTCCTACTCTGCCGTTAGCGGAGCAATCCATATCGGTTAAAGACGCGTTAGCGGTAGTCCCAAAATTTGACGGGAAAAACATCACCGTAATGCAGTTTAATCGGGCGTGCAAGAGGGCACTCGAGATGGTAACACCCAGCTTGGAGGGGTACCTCACGCGCCTCATCAGAAGCAAGCTCGCCGATCGAGCATACGCAGTAATCGAAGACGAGAGTTTTGCAACCCTGCAAGGACTCTTGGATAAACTCACGGAAGTATTCGCGCCCATTAGATCCGCGAATCATTACCGTGGAGAGCTTGGTCAGCTGTATAAATACGCTGATGAACACGTGCTAGATTACATAGGGAGAACCCGCGACATAAAAACGGGATTAATAGAAGCGGAACGAAGAAAGAACCGCGAGCTAACCAATGCAGAGATAATCAGGTTAGATGAGGAAGTCTGCGAGGCATTTGTCGGCGGACTACCGAGCGACTGCCGGAATGCAGTATTGATCAAAGGTTACTCCAACCTGAAGACAGCCTACGAAAGGGCTATAGATGCCAGCAAGGCATTAGAATTAGATAGAGATCGGGCTAGGAGCCGCGGCGCGAGCAGGGCCGAGAGTAATAACGCAGAGCCGTGTAAACATTGCGGCCGTAGTAATCACCTAACCGATCAGTGCCGAGCGATTAGGAGACCCGCGGTAAGCAGACCCGTGGAAAATAGAGAATCGTGTACGCTGTGCGGGCGGTCGACCCACAGCACAGCAAATTGTTACAAAAACAAACCGCCGTCGAGCCAACAGTCGACAGCGCGAAATACCAACGTAGTCGAATGTAGCTACTGCAAGAGCATAGGACATTCATACAACGAATGCCGTAAACGTAGATACCATGAAACAATTAGCCGAAACAACTCGGGAAACGGAGCAGGGCCCTCGGGGAACACTGGCAGCCCCCGAGTAACAAGGGCCAATGCCATAGAGACAGAGGAGGTGGAAACAGGTCCATCTGCCTCTACTTAAAAGGAAAAATACCTACAGTAAACTTAGATTCCAAAGATACGAAAACCGCAATAGACTTCATGATAGATACGGGAGCGGAGGCCAATATCGTAAAGGCCTCTAATGTAAAGGACTTTCGTAAAGTGAACCCCAAGAGGCGTATCACTATTATAGGAATAGGAGACGTACCACACTATAGTTTAGGAGCAACGGAATTGGAAATGTTTGGTTTCAAAACGGATTTTCACGTAGTTGAGAATACCTTTCCCATCAAAAGTGACGGTATCCTAGGGTCAGCTTTCCTTACCCAGTTCGAAGCCAATGTTAACTACGCGGACCAATGCCTCGAAGTACTGAACAAAGCCGTTTATTTTAATGATAGAGAAACCGTCCTCGTGCCCAAGCGTACGAACATAGCCTTCCCTATTAAAATTAGTGAAGATAGTATCAAAGAAGGATATGTACCCCTTCTTGACAGTTGCAAGGGAGTCTATATAGGGAACGCTATTGTTAAGGATGACGGAGGTAGGGCAACGATCCGCGCGGTAAACACCACGGAGGAGGACAAACTTATACCAGTCCCCACCGTAGAACTGTTGGATACGAGCGAAGCAATACCGTTAGGGGAGACCGAACACATTACCATAAACAAATGTTCGATAACAGACGTTACTGACTCCTACGAGAAACTCTCTAGACGCTCCGAAACTATTACGAAATTATTGAGATTAGATCATCTTAACGATGAGGAAAAAGACAGTGTAGCCAGGATAGTTCGAGAAAACGCAGATGTCTTTCATCTGCCGGACGACAAGCTCCGATGCACAGGTGTCATGAAACATAAAATAGCTACCACCGATGACCTACCGGTGCACACTAAGCAATACAGATTTCCGCCCGTCCACAAGGACGAAATAGCTAGGCAGGTGACCGAAATGGAACAGAATGGCGTAATCAAGCCATCGGTATCGCCTTACAGTTCGCCACTTTGGATCGTACCGAAAAAGGCCGATTCGAAGGGAAATAAGAGATGGAGGATCGTGATAGATTATCGTAAATTGAACGAAAAAACGATAGGTGACGCATATCCGTTGCCCAACATCACCGAAATCCTTGACCAGTTAGGGAATGCCCGGTATTTTTCGGTATTCGATTTAGCATCGGGCTTTCATCAAATACAAATGGACGAGAAGGACGCTCCCAAAACCGCCTTCTCGACACCGCACGGGCATTATGAATTCACGCGTATGCCATTCGGGCTGAAGAATGCGCCAGCTACTTTCCAGAGACTAATGGACCAAGTGTTGTTAGGATCGCAGGGCATAGAGCTGTTCGTATACCTGGATGACATAGTAATATACGCGTCTACTTTAGAAGAACACGAGCGAAAAGTCACGCGATTAATGAGTAGATTGCGGAAGGCAAACCTAGCCTTACAACCAGACAAGTGTGAATTTCTCAGACACGAGGTTACTTACTTAGGACACGTGATCAGCGACGTAGGTGTGGAACCGGACCCAAAGAAAATCGAGTCCGTGAAAAAATTTCCAGTTCCCAAAAATGCTAAGAACATCAAGCAATTTTTAGGGCTAGCAGGTTATTACAGACGGTTCATACCGGGTTTTTCTAAGATCGCGAAACCGCTCACTAACCTTCTCAAAAAAGGGGAAAGCTTCGAATGGAAAGAACAACACCAATCAGCTTTTGAGTTTTTACGCGACAGGTTATGCGAGAAACCGATCCTGCAGTACCCAGATTTCGAGCGACCTTTCCTGGTCACAACGGACGCGTCCGGTTATGCAATCGGGGGTGTCCTGAGTCAGGGAGAAATTGGGAAAGATTTACCTATATCGTACGTATCACGGGTGTTAACATCAGCCGAAAAAAATTACTCTACGTTCGAGAAGGAACTTTTAGCAGTAGTTTGGTGCGTGAATTACTTTAGACCGTACCTCTACGGCAGAGAATTTACCGTAATATCTGACCAAAAAGCCTTGTCATGGTTTCATAAAAATAAAAGCCCATGTGCACGACTCATTAGGTGGAAGACCCTCCTAGCTGAGTTTCAGTGCACAATAAAATATAAGGAGGGGCGTGCGAATACGAACGCCGACGCCCTCTCCAGAAATCCGGTCGACGATACGGATCCAGCCCCGTTGGACCCCGAACTCGCGATCATACAGACACTAGAGTTAGATACGACAGACGAGACCGACACCACAAACGAAGACATTTTCGAGCTACCTCCGGTCACGACCGAAATGACAGGAGACCTATTTACAGTAGATGAAAATTTCTCGCTGGTGCATTGCGTAGCTGAGGACCTGCATATGGGAGCCGGCATCGCAGTGCAATTCCGGGAGAAATTTGGTAGACTTGACGAACTGAAACAACAGAACGCCAAGGTAGGTGAAGTGGCTCAGCTTCAGGTGGGCAGGCGGTTCGTTTATTATCTAATAACAAAAAAACGTAGCAACGATAAGCCTACGTTGAAAAATCTAGAAAAAGCCCTGATTCAACTCAGGCGCACGTGCAAAAGAAATGCAGACTATCGTCTCGCGATGCCCAGGATAGGTTGTGGTCTTGACAAACTGTCCTGGAAGACCGTAATAAAACTAATCAACAAGGTGTTCAAACAACCTTTCAAGATACATATATACGCTTTGCCTCCACCCAACGTTGAGACCACTGAGCCAACCTCGACAGACAATCGGGAAAGTTCACCTCTGGGACAGTTCGGAAACGAGCCGCCCCCATATCAAAGCACGGGTTTAGACCCTATAGTCGAAACGATGGAGCAGGAGAAAGGGGGGGACACCAGTAGAATTTCCCTTCCGGAAGCGTCGACGAGTTTAGATCACAGGGACAAAGCCTTTGACGTAATAGGCCAGGACACCCCTGTAGAAAATCAAGCAACCGATGCTGATGAAGACTCAGATTCAGGTTCCGAGCACGGTAACGAGCATGAATGCGTCGACAGCGACGTAAGCGACTCCGACGAAATCATAGAACCAGGTTCGCAGCCCTACGAGCTCGCTGCAGACCCCGAATTAAAGATCACTAGGAGTAAGGAGAACTTATCAATTCATAAAGGGAACATGGTCTGTTTCGTCTCGCAGCAGGGTGAACCTATAGACCGCGGAGCGCACGATCTATTCAGTAAATTCAAGATACCAAAATTAGAGGACTTAGCACTAGGAAGAGCTAGGCTAATGCAAAAGGACAATAGAAACATTATATGTTTGCCAATCAAAGAATCAACAAAAAGACACCTCGACAGAGAAATATTTAAAGAAGCTCTGGCATCTCTGTTAGACGTAATTATGGAAATAGAGTTAGCAGAAATAGCACTAGCCAGAACAGCATTCATAGATAATATTTCGTGGAAGGAAATTTTAAATAGGATAAAAATCGCACTCAGCGATTGTCCTTGCACGCTGACTATTTACGAAGACTTGATTCAAACTCCGGCGGAGGAGCTTAGGGCCGGAATTATTCAAGAAAATCATGAATCTGCGCTAGGGGGTCACAAGGGGGTGACCAAAACTTACCGTAGAATTAGACAAAAGTACGCATGGCCGAATATGAAACGCCAGGTACAAGATTATATAGGCAGGTGTTGGCAGTGCGCCACTAGGAAGCTCACGCGAGTAAAGCATAAGCAACCAATGGTAATAACAGATACTCCTGACGCCGCCTTTGAAAAAATCTCCATGGACGTTGTGGGCCCTCTGCCCATTACAGAACGAGGAAATAGTCATATTTTAACAATCCAAGACCTCCTCACCAAATACTCGCTAGCAATCCCGTTGAAAGAAACCGACTCGGTGGCAATCGCTGATGGCTTGGTAAAAAACTTCATTTGTATTTACGGCGCACCCCGTCATATCCTCACGGATCAGGGCGCCAATTTAACTAGCTCACTGATGAAGGCGATCACAAAGCGATTTAGAATAACACAAAACAGGACCACAGTTTTCCACCCGCAGTCAAATGGCTCGATTGAAAGGTCACACCACGTTCTAATAGAATATTTGAAGCAGTTCGTTACGGACAAGAACGACTGGGACGAGTGGCTAGAGTTAGCAATGTTTTCATATAATACCAGTACTCATGAAAGCACAAGGTTTTCACCGTACGAATTAGTGTTCGGCCGAGAGGCAAGAGTGCCCTCGAGCTACGCAGCAATAGAAACCATATCAGATAGGACGTACGAAGGCTACTTGTTAGATTTATGTAAAAATCTCCATGAAATACAGACTCTCGCAGCAGAGAATTTAACTCAAGCAAAACACAAGTATAAACGTTACTATGATAATAAAATCAAATTGCTACAATTAAAACCAGGAGATCTGGTGTTCCTCCTAAAGGAGCCCAGAAAGAACAAATTCGCTGACCATTATACTGGTCCGCACGAAGTAATAGAAGTTCTTCCCAGTAATAATGTAAAAATTCTTGTTGAAAATAGAACTAGGGTGGTCCACCTGGACAAACTGAAAAAGGCAAAGGCATAATCGCACCTATCCTTTATTATTCTGTCCACAGGAATCACTAGAAAGTAAGAACACAATAATATAATGAAGCTCCCGGCTAATGAGGAAGACGATCATCTCGAAGTAGTTTTCATTGAAAAGCCGCAGACACTACCATACCCAGTCACAAACATTAAAATCATAATGTACAAGGTTACAATAACACTATATTTTAAGGCCAATGAAGCTTTCAAGTCATTACTTAGGGAAATGATAAAAATAACAGATTTGGGTGAAGGCGACTACAGAACGTATTATAAAAGAATTCGCAGCCAAAGAGGCATAGTAGATCAAGTATTAGATGTGTTTTTCGCCCGCCCGGACGAAACCCACATATCAGTGCTATTTCACCCAGACCTGAACGAAGCGTACACATACGTAGGTAAAGGCATGGACGGCGAAGTGTCCAAGTACACCGTCTCCGGCCCAATTGTTAACTATGTAGGCAGTCAGATGTTCAAAGACGCCGTATAATTTTGTACACTAAGCAGATTTAGGAGTAGACGTCAGAATTTATAGGTATTATGACATACGTTACAGGGTCAATGCAAACCCCAGCCATGAGGTCCGTCCTCGTACTCCTCACTACCATTTGTTGGTTGAAGGGGGCCCATGCATTAATCGGGTATGACTGTGGCGGAGCTGCCCTTAACGTAACAACTATAAATCTACTAGACATCGACCAATGTGATTTGGAACACGACAAGACACAAAACGAACGAACGTTTATACAATTGCTCCAACTCACGGAATACAAACAGGCGCAAGTCTTACAATGCAAAGTGGAGATCGACAGAACAGTTTATCGATGCGGACAATTTTCACACAACTCGGTGACCGACGGAGGAAGAAAGGCTTACCTTCCAAGAATCTCAAGGGAAGCATGCGAGACGCTACATCGCACAGGTACGCTAACCCTCGGGTCACAGACGCATTTGGTCGAGATCCCAACAAACGTAACGACGCTACGCGACGCCACCTTGGCCGGCAGCCTTACCTCTGACGGTACCTGCCAAGGGCAATATTACAATGACGGTTATGGACAGTGGGAAAGCGCTGTCGTGCAGGCAGTAATCAAGATTTCGGTCTACTCGTACACGGCGAACGTCAAGATCTCCAACAATCAAATTTTGCTGAAGAGTGGAACAACCTGCCCTTTTGGAGACGGGCAGTGCATCGACGATGAGGGTGGCCATACCTACTGGACAACAACGCCCCTCGACGAATGTAAATTTGACAAATATGACGTACTATACACGGGATACGCAGACCGAACGAACGCGACGGACTCTCCAACCGTTTACTCGCTACAGACGGGTGACACAACCTTCGCGCTAATGGAAAGGTCCAGAGCCACCATTTGCGGCTATAAAATCATAAACACAGAGCACCCCCGTCTATTTATCTTTGAGACCAATCCAACGGAAGTCTTCAAACAACGATCAAGATTAGCAGTATCAAACATCGACATCTTTTCATACATCAATTCAAAATTCATTTATGTAGAAAAACACATCAGAACGCAGACCACCAACTTATACAGGGACGTGATCGAGCAGAAATGTAAATTAGAACAACAGGTGCTGAAAAATGCATTAAATCTCGCTGAATTATCACCTGACAGTTTTGCCTTTAACCTAATGAAGGGCCCCGGCTATTTTGCAACAATAGCCGGCGAAGTAATCTATATTATGAAATGCATCCCAGTAGAAGTGGAATTCCGCAAGACGGCAGAATGTTACAATGATCTTCCTGTGAATCACCAAAATGAGAGCATGTTCCTGCGACCCAAATCGAGGATTCTCGTGAAGACCGGAACCAGGAGGAGCTGCAACGAGGTCGTGCCGCCAATGTTTAAGGTAGAAGAGACGTGGTACAAGTTCACACCTAGGGCATCCGAAGCCAAGGTACCGCAGAAACTCAAGCCCTTGACAAACATGAATTGGAAATATAGTAATCCTGGACCCCTGGGATCAAGCGGAATTTACACTGAGGAGGAATTGCAAGAATTACGGGAACACATCATGTTTCCAGCAGAAAAACCTGCACTACTCGACACCATATCCAGAGGCGCCCGAGGCGAGACCATCGGGACGGGAACAATCAATATGTATAACTTGTTAGACGAAAAGACTCTAACGCGAATAGCAGAATCAACGGCAAAAAGACTATTTACTGGATTCACCACCTTCGGGAGTGTTGTCGGAGGAATATGGGGGATCTGGGCCGTGTGGGCACTGCTGAAATTCTTAATCGACACATGCATACATGGTTACACGCTCCACACAGCATATGGATGCAGTTACCACTTGATAGCCTCACTGTGGGACTCGGTGACGCATCTGTTAATGCACCTACGAGGACAAAAGACCGATCAACCAATGACGACTGACGCCCAGGAGCAGACGGAACCACTGAATAAAATAATTTACCACGTTCCGTCACAGTCAATTCACTTTCCAGAAAATTTAGACTTGAATTCTGACATAGAGTTGAAGAAGCTCGAGGAAAGAGCACAACAGAGAGCAAAAGATCTTAACTTGGTCTAATAACGCCGCTAAGATCTTTTACGGAAATAAAACTTATTTCCTTCAAATAAGGAGGGGGGTGTGACGTCCCCGGAAGAACGTCTACCATATATATATTTTTCCTATTATCATACTAAAACTGTTGCTCTCTTACCTCGAGTATACTACTATTAGCATAACACATACTTGTATTATACCTAAAATATAGGAATACATTATAATATCTCATAAGCGAAGAGCAAGGCAACATGGCGTACCCGGCAGAAAGCACCAGGCAGCAAGCCACATTCACAGTCGTGCTAAGAGGCCGCCATCTTGGCTCGCCCGCTCATCATATACTACACTATGAGAAATACACGCACATCGCGCTATTTAGGAATGTACACATATATATGCATACTCATAATTATCATGCCGTCTTATTACGAATGATAAAATAAACGATATAATAAACAATCGCATAAACTTACCCATAAATATAATATACTCATATATGTATTACATAAAAGGAGTACACGTCATCGACGCGCAAAAGGGAAACCTTATCCCTTCATCCGAAATACGCCTTCAGCAGGCCTACGTGACATTCCGCACGTCCAGCGCTCGACCACGTGCACTTCTTAGGAATAACCACATTTGTTAGAATAAATAAATAACTGTAACCAGAGCGGCCAGCGGGACTCGAAGCACTTAAACAAAGGTTCGTAGGCGAACCCTAACATAAACACCCGCTGAGCGTTCATCCTAGTAAAGATAAGATTTTGCATAGTTAAGATACGCTCTAGACTAAACAGCCCCGGACCTCGGTACAATAAACAGACGGAAGCAATAAATCGCCCAAGTACCGAGAAGCACTTAAGAGGAAACATCGACACGGCGATCCGATACCCGAGGAGAAACTGAGCCAAGCAATTCCAGCCCAGGCCGACGGACCGACGCCAACTCAGAACAAAGGCCAAGGGTCGAGCGGGAAAAACCTGTTCTACTCGACCCCCATAAACAGGGATGAAAGCCAGACCCGCACTTAGCCAGGGACCGGTTTACAACAGGGCCATAAACCAGACAACCCTCACAGCATGACGTCAGGCCCCAAACACGTGCAAGCAGGCAGGCAGCGACAAGTCGGCGCCGGACCCCGAACACGTGCACGCAGGCAGGCAGCAACAGGTCGGACCTAACGGGACTCCGCCAACAAAGAGCCGCATTCCAAGGCTCTGACGTCACGCGCGCCTACGTGACACCGAGCGCGTCAAGGCAGGCCAGCAGCGCGCGCACCATCGCCCCGCGCATGCGCACCAGGACACTCGAGAGCTGAGACGGTCGACGCTTCGCACCCTGGACATCACTTCTCATCCGCGCTTCAAGCAGACCAGTCGAGTTCTTGTAAATCTCTACGAGTTACACAGTTAGCTTGCACGTTTAGAACTTGTACACATTCGCTAGTTCTTGTAAATCTCTACGAGTCGCACAGTTGACTTGCACGTTTAGAACTAGTATACATTCGCTATAGCTTAAGCGCTCTGTTTAACGTAAACTCTTAATATACGCGACTAGAATACTAAACATTGTACCTTTTTCGAATTATCTGTAACAATATACTAAACACATAGATTTATTTCATCGAGTTCTCATTTCTTGAACCTAAAACTAGAGTCAGTGAATAACCCAAGGTAATTCCCTTTTACCCACATTAACATTGGTTGTTAGCGGAGACGCTGACTTAATTAAGCTTGTAAAACTAGCTTTTCCAAGTTAATTAACTCCCACCCCTTTCTATATCGGTAGATGTCAAGGTCCAGTAAACGTCACGGTCGTAAGAATAGACATCGCGCAGGCCGACGACTACAGGCTAAGAAGCAAGCTATATTACAAGCCAGAATCAAACGTATCAACGGTCCAGTAGAGATCCTTCCGATCTATACACAACCTAGCTCTAACGAAGAATCGGGCTCTTTCTCGTCGCACGCATCCAGCCAACCCAAGGTTGACCACCCGTTCTCAACTCACGGGGTAGAACGTGAAGTCATACAGACGGTTACTAGAGTCAGCGAGGGGCTGTTATACGAGCAAATCGACATTAGGAGGAAGCTGTTCCCTGTACCAACCGTATACGACTGGGTAGAAGAGCCGGAAGTTATCGACCTGGACTCCGAACCAGAGACCATCTACCTCGACTAAAGGTAAGACGCTCATTTACGTTACCCCATATCATCCTAAACGACGAATATAATCCATAGCGGGGGCCCGGGTCCCTCAAATAAAACAGGGCTCCGTTATTGCAGTGTCGCTCCGCGTGCGTCAACGTTAAGAATTGTTTTTTTTTGTTGACTAGTGCGTCTGGGACGTCACACCCTACTGCCACTGATCGACTCTGGGACGACGCGCATTGCCTTCTGCTCGACTGTGGCCGTGGCAAACACAAGTCCCCACTGCCTCCGATCGACTCTCGGACGACGCGCTCTGCCTTTTGCTCGACAGTGACCGTGCATCGTCAGAGTGGAGCAACAGGCGTTGGACGGCCTCCCGCAGTCGATCAGAGGCCGTGGAAACACGTGTTAGGCACGGTCACAGTCGAGAAGAAGGCGATGCGCGTCGTCACAGAGTCGATCAGAGGCAGTAGAGACTTGTGTTAGGCATGGTCGCAGTCGAGCAAAAGTCGATGCGCGTCGTCCCAGAGTCGATCAGAGGCATTGGGGACTCGTGTTAGGCATGGTCACAGTCGAGCAAAAGGCAATGCGCGTCGTCCCAAAGTCGATCGGAGGCCGTAGAAACACGTGTTAGGCACGGTCACAGTCGAGGAAAAGGCAATGCGCGTCGTCCCAGAGTCGATCGGAGGCAGTAGGGACTCGTGGTAGGCATGGTCACAGTCGAGCGAAAGGCAATGCGCGTCGTTTCAGAGTCAATCGGTGGCGGCGGGGACACGTGTTGGGCACGGACACAGTCGAGCAAAAGGCAATGCGCGTCGTTTCAGAGTCGATCGGAGGCAGTGGGGACACGTGTTGGGCACGGTCACAGTCGAGCAGAAAGCAATGCGCGTCGTTTTAGAGTCAATCAAAGGCCGTGCGGACACGTGTTAGGCACGGTCACAGTCGAGAAGAAGGCAATGCGCGTCGTCCCAGAGTGAATCGGTGGCAATGCGGACTTGACACAAGCATCGTCGGAGTGGAGCGGGCGGCGATGGAGGGCGTCCCGCAGTCGATCGGAGGCCGTGGGGACGCTTGTTAGGCGCGGTCACAGTCAAGCAAAAGGCAATGCGCGCCGACCCATAGTCGACCTGAGGCAGTGAGGAAGTGACACGAGCACGGTCAACGTCGAGCAAAAGGCAATGCGCGTCGTCTTATAGTCGATTAGTGGCACTGGGGACTCGGCACGAGCATCGTCAGAGTGAAGTGAGAGGCGATAGAGGGCCTCCCGCAGTCGATCAGAGGCCGTAGGGACACGCGTTAGGCACGGTCACAGTCGGGCAGAAGGCATTGCGCGTCAGCCCAGAGTCCACCGGTGGCGGTGTGGACTCGACACAAGCATCGTCAGAGTAGAGCAGGAGACGTTGGAGAGCGTCCTGCAGTCGATCTGAGGCCGTGGGGACGCGTGTTAGGCACGGTCACAGTCGATTAAGATGCACTGCGCGTCATCCCAGACACGATCAGTGGCAGTGTGGACTTGATACGAGCATCGTCAGAGTGGACCGGGAGACGTTGGAGGGCCTCCCGCGGTCGATCAGAGGCCGCGAGGACACGTGTTGGGGACGGTCACAGTGGATCGGGAGGCAATGCGCGTCCTCCCAGACACGATCAGTGGCAGTATGGACATGATACGAGCATCGTCAGAGTGGAGCGGGCGGCGATGTAGGGCGTCCCGCAGTCGATCAGAGGCCGTGGGGACACGTGTTTGGCACGGTCACAGTCGAGAAGGAGGCAATGCGCGTCGTCCGAGAGTGATTCGGTGGCAATGTGGACTTGACACAAGCATCGTCGGAGTGGAGCGGGCGGCGATGGAGGGCGTCCCGCAGTCGATCGGAGGCCGTAGGGACTTGTGTTGGGCACGGTCACGGTCGGGCAAAATGCAATGCGCGTCGTCCCCGAGTTCATTGATAGCTGGGGACCCGACACGTGCATCGTTGGAGTAAAGCGGGAGGTGGTGAAGGGCGTCCCGACGTCGATCAGAGGCCTTTTGCTCGACTGTGACCGTGCCCAACACGTCTCCCAACGGCCTCTGACCTACTGCGATGCGCCCTCCAGCGCCCCTTGCTTTACTCTAACGATACTCGTGTCAAGTCCCCACTGCCACCGATCGACTCCGGGACGACGCGCATTGCCTTTTGCTCGACCGTTACCGAGCCCAACACGTGTCCCCACGGACTTCAATCGACTGCGGGACGTTCTTAAGCGCCCCTTGCTTTACTCTTACGATGCTCGTGTCGAGTCCCCACTCCCACCGATCGACACTGGGACGTCGCGCATCGCCTTCTGCTCGACTGTGACCGCGCCAAACACGTGTCCTCACGACCTTAGATCGACTGCGAGACACCCTCCAACGCCTCCTGCTCTCCTCTAACGATGCTCGTGTCCAGTCCCCACTGCCACTGATCGACTCTGGGACGACGCGCATTGCCTTTTGCTCGATTGTGACCGTGCCAAACACGCGTCCTTACGACCTCAGATCGACTGCGGGACACCCCCCAGCGCCTCCTGCGCCACTCTAACGATGCTCGTGTCCAGTCCCCACTGCCACTGATCGACTCCGGGACGACGCGCATTGCCTTCTGCTCGACTGTGACCGTGCCTCACACGAGTCCCCACTGCCTCTGAACGACTCTGGGACGACGCGCATTGCCTTTCGCTTGACTAAGACCGTGCCCCACACAAGTCCCCACTGCCACTGATTGACTTCACGAGGCCATCCAACGCCTTCTGCTCCATTCTGTCGATGCTCGTGTCAAGTCCACGTTGCCACCGATCGACTCTGGGACGACGCGCATTGCCTTTTGCTCGACTGTGACCGTGCCTAACCCGTGTCCCCGCGGCCTCGGATCGACTGCGGGACGCCCTTCAGCGCCTCCTGCTCCACTTCAGCGATGCTTATGTCCAGTCCCCACTGCCACTGATCGACTTCGGGACGATGCGCATTGCCTTCTGCTCGACTGTGACCGTGCCTCACACAAGTCCCCACTGCCTCTGAACGACTCTGGGACGACGCGCATTGCCTTTTGCTCGACCGTTACCGAGCCCAACACGTGTCCCCACGGACTTCAATCGACTGCGGGACGTTCTCAAGCGCCCCTTGCTTCACTCTTACGATGCTCGTGTCGAGTCCCCACCGCCACTGATCGACTCCGTGACGACGCGCATTGCCTTTTGCTCGACTGTGACCGTGCCTAACTCGTGTCCTCGCGGCCCGGAGGATCAGAATCAGATCAGAATCGACTGCAAGAGGCCCTCCAACGCCTCCTGCTCCACTCCGACGATGCTCGTGTCGAGTCCCCACTCCCACCGATCGACTCTGGGACGTCGCGCATTGCCTTCTGCTCGACTGTGACCGCGCCAAACACGTGTCCTCACGACCTCAGATCGACTGCGGGACACCCTCCAACACCTCCTGCTCTTTTTTAACAATACTTGTGTCCAGTCCCTACTGCCACTGATCGACTCTGGGACGACGCGCATTGCCTTTTGCTCAATTGTGACCGTGCCAAACACGCGTCTTTACGACCTCAGATCGACTGCGGGACACCCCCCAACGCCTCCTGCTCCACTCTAACGATGCTCGTGTCCAGTCCCCACTGCCACTGATCGACTCCAGGACGACGCGCATTGCCTTCTGCTTGACTGTGACCGTGCCTCACACGAGTCCCCACTGCCTCTGAACGACTCTGGGACGACGCGCATTGCCTGCTGCTCGACTGTGACCGTGCCTCACACGAGTCCTCACTGCCTCTGATCGACTCGGAGACGACGTGCATTGCCTTTCGCTTGACTAAGACCGTGCCTCACACGAGTCCCCACTGCCGCTGATTGACTTCAAGAGGCCATCCAACGCCTTCTGCTCCATTCTGTCGATGCTCGTGTCAAGTCCACGTTGCCACCGATCGACTCTGGGACGACGCGCATTGCCTTTTGCTCGACTGTAACCGTGCCCAACTCGTGTCCTCGCGGCCTCGGATCGACTGCGGGACGCCCTTCAGCGCCTCCTGCTCCGCTTCAGCGATGCTTATGTCAAGTCTCCACTCCCGCCGATCGACTCAGAGACGACGCGCGTTGCCTTTCGCTCGACTGTGACCTTGCCTGACACGAGTCCCTACTGCCACTGATCGACTCTGGGACGACGCGCATTGCCTTCTGCTCGACTGTGGCCGTGGCAAACACAAGTCCCCACAGCCTCCGATCGACTCTCGGACGACGCGCTTTGCCTTTTGCTCGACAGTGACCGTGCATCGTCAGAGTGGAGCAACAGGCGTTGGACGGCCTCCCGCAGTCGATCAGAGGCCGTGGAAACACGTGTTAGGCACGGTCACAGTCGAGAAGAAGGCGATGCGCGTCGTCACAGAGTCGATCAGAGGCAGTAGAGACTTGTGTTAGGCATGGTCGCAGTCGAGCAAAAGTCGATGCGCGTCGTCCCAGAGTCGATCAGAGGCATTGGGGACTCGTGTTAGGCATGGTCACAGTCGAGCAAAAGGCAATGCGCGTCGTCCCAAAGTCGATCGGAGGCCGTAGAAACACGTGTTAGGCACGGTCACAGTCGAGGAAAAGGCAATGCGCGTCGTCCCAGAGTCGATCGGAGGCAGTAGGGACTCGTGGTAGGCATGGTCACAGTCGAGCGAAAGGCAATGCGCGTCGTTTCAGAGTCAATCGGTGGCGGCGGGGACACGTGTTGGGCACGGACACAGTCGAGCAAAAGGCAATGCGCGTCGTTTCAGAGTCGATCGGAGGCAGTGGGGACACGTGTTGGGCACGGTCACAGTCGAGCAGAAAGCAATGCGCGTCGTTTTAGAGTCAATCAAAGGCCGTGCGGACACGTGTTAGGCACGGTCACAGTCGAGAAGAAGGCAATGCGCGTCGTCCCAGAGTGAATCGGTGGCAATGCGGACTTGACACAAGCATCGTCGGAGTGGAGCGGGCGGCGATGGAGGGCGTCCCGCAGTCGATCGGAGGCCGTGGGGACGCTTGTTAGGCGCGGTCACAGTCAAGCAAAAGGCAATGCGCGCCGACCCATAGTCGACCTGAGGCAGTGAGGAAGTGACACGAGCACGGTCAACGTCGAGCAAAAGGCAATGCGCGTCGTCTTATAGTCGATTAGTGGCACTGGGGACTCGGCACGAGCATCGTCAGAGTGAAGTGAGAGGCGATAGAGGGCCTCCCGCAGTCGATCAGAGGCCGTAGGGACACGCGTTAGGCACGGTCACAGTCGGGCAGAAGGCATTGCGCGTCAGCCCAGAGTCCACCGGTGGCGGTGTGGACTCGACACAAGCATCGTCAGAGTAGAGCAGGAGACGTTGGAGAGCGTCCTGCAGTCGATCTGAGGCCGTGGGGACGCGTGTTAGGCACGGTCACAGTCGATTAAGATGCACTGCGCGTCATCCCAGACACGATCAGTGGCAGTGTGGACTTGATACGAGCATCGTCAGAGTGGACCGGGAGACGTTGGAGGGCCTCCCGCGGTCGATCAGAGGCCGCGAGGACACGTGTTGGGGACGGTCACAGTGGATCGGGAGGCAATGCGCGTCCTCCCAGACACGATCAGTGGCAGTATGGACATGATACGAGCATCGTCAGAGTGGAGCGGGCGGCGATGTAGGGCGTCCCGCAGTCGATCAGAGGCCGTGGGGACACGTGTTTGGCACGGTCACAGTCGAGAAGGAGGCAATGCGCGTCGTCCGAGAGTGATTCGGTGGCAATGTGGACTTGACACAAGCATCGTCGGAGTGGAGCGGGCGGCGATGGAGGGCGTCCCGCAGTCGATCGGAGGCCGTAGGGACTTGTGTTGGGCACGGTCACGGTCGGGCAAAATGCAATGCGCGTCGTCCCCGAGTTCATTGATAGCTTGTGACGTCCCCGGAAGAACGTCTACCATATATATATTTTTCCTATTATCATACTAAAACTGTTGCTCTCTTACCTCGAGTATACTACTATTAGCATAACACATACTTGTATTATACCTAAGATATAGGAATACATTATAATATCTCATAAGCGAAGAGCAAGGCAACATGGGGTACCCGGCAGAAAGCACCAGGCAGCAAGCCATATTCACAGTCGTGCTAAGAGGCCGCCATCTTGGCTCGCCCGCTCATCATATACTACACTATGAGAAATACACGCACATCGCGCTATTTAGGAATGTACACATACATATGCATACTCATAATTATCATGCCGTCTTATTACGAATGATAAAATAAACGATATAATAAACAATCGTATAAACTTACCCATAAATATAATATACTCATATATGTATTACATAAAAGGAGTACACGTCATCGACGCGCAAAAGGGAAACCTTATCCCTTCATCCGAAATACGCCTTCAGCAGGCCTACGTGACATTCCGCACGTCCAGCGCTCGACCACGTGCACTTCTTAGGAATAACCACATTTGTTAGAATAAATAAATAACTGTAACCAGAGCGGCCAGCGGGACTCGAAGCACTTAAACAAAGGTTCGTAGGCGAACCCTAACATAAACACCCGCTGAGCGTTCATCCTAGTAAAGATAAGATTTTGCATAGTTAAGATACGCTCTAGACTAAACAGCCCCGGACCTCGGTACAATAAACAGACGGAAGCAATAAATCGCCCAAGTACCGAGAAGCACTTAAGAGGAAACATCGACACGGCGATCCGATACCCGAGGAGAAACTGAGCCAAGCAATTCCAGCCCAGGCCGACGGACCGACGCCAACTCAGAACAAAGGCCAAGGGTCGAGCGGGAAAAACCTGTTCTACTCGACCCCCATAAACAGGGATGAAAGCCAGACCCGCACTTAGCCAGGGACCGGTTTACAACAGGGCCATAAACCAGACAACCCTCACAGCATGACGTCAGGCCCCAAACACGTGCAAGCAGGCAGGCAGCGACAAGTCGGCGCCGGACCCCGAACACGTGCACGCAGGCAGGCAGCAACAGGTCGGACCTAACGGGACTCCGCCAACAAAGAGCCGCATTCCAAGGCTCTGACGTCACGCGCGCCTACGTGACACCGAGCGCGTCAAGGCAGGCCAGCAGCGCGCGCACCATCGCCCCGCGCATGCGCACCAGGACACTCGAGAGCTGAGACGGTCGACGCTTCGCACCCTGGACATCACTTCTCATCCGCGCTTCAAGCAGACCAGTCGAGTTCTTGTAAATCTCTACGAGTTACACAGTTAGCTTGCACGTTTAGAACTTGTACACATTCGCTAGTTCTTGTAAATCTCTACGAGTCGCACAGTTGACTTGCACGTTTAGAACTAGTATACATTCGCTATAGCTTAAGCGCTCTGTTTAACGTAAACTCTTAATATACGCGACTAGAATACTAAACATTGTACCTTTTTCGAATTATCTGTAACAATATACTAAACACATAGATTTATTTCATCGAGTTCTCATTTCTTGAACCTAAAACTAGAGTCAGTGAATAACCCAAGGTAATTCCCTTTTACCCACATTAACATTGGTTGTTAGCGGAGACGCTGACTTAATTAAGCTTGTAAAACTAGCTTTTCCAAGTTAATTAACTCCCACCCCTTTCTATATCGGTAGATGTCAAAGTCCAGTAAACGTCACGGTCGTAAGAATAGACATCGCGCAGGCCGACGACTACAGGCTAAGAAGCAAGCTATATTACAAGCCAGAATCAAACGTATCAACGGTCCAGTAGAGATCCTTCCGATCTATACACAACCTAGCTCTAACGAAGAATCGGGCTCTTTCTCGTCGCACGCATCCCGCCAACCCAAGGTTGACCACCCGTTCTCAACTCACGGGGTAGAACGTGAAGTCATACAGACGGTTACTAGAGTCAGCGAGGGGCTGTTATACGAGCAAATCGACATTAGGAGGAAGCTGTTCCCTGTACCAACCGTATACGACTGGGTAGAAGAGCCGGAAGTTATCGACCTGGACTCCGAACCAGAGACCATCTACCTCGACTAAAGGTAAGACGCTCATTTACGTTACCCCATATCATCCTAAACGACGAATATAATCCATAGCGGGGGCCCGGGTCCCTCAAATAAAACAGGGCTCCGTTATTGCAGTGTCGCTCCGCGTGCGTCAACGTTAAGAATTGTTTTTTTTTGTTGACTAGTGCGTCTGGGACGTCACAGGCAATAAAATTTCTGGTGGCAGCGGTGGGATTCGTTTAAAAATTGATTTTGTTAAAATCCGAATTCAACTAAAAATAATCGGTGCGAGTTATTAAAGACGAGATCCGCGAAAGTAGCAAAGACAGTGAACCGAACTTCGCAACACACGCGTAACGGGAGTAGCAAGAAAACTCACCTCAGCCGCAAAGAACGCGATCGGGACGAACGCACAAACTACGGACGGAATCGTGAAATAACGCTCGACAAATACAATAAAAGCGAATCACACGGGGACTCCACACGCTTGAGATTATTTCTATAAATAGGATAAAGATTCACACGCGAAACCAATATGCCTATCGAAACTAGAACAGGTAGCAAAAAGGAAAGCGGCGCATCAGTAGATGATAGCTTACAACTTAAATATACGGAGACCGATATAGAATTCATAAAACAGGAGGTTTCCAATAAGGAAAAGAGGCTCCAAAAAGAAAAAGAAGCGTTAGAGGAACGTCAAGCAGAAATAGATAAGAAGTCAAAACATCTTAGCGAACAATTCAGACAACAAGAAGCTGAATTAGAGAAAAAACAGCGCGCGATTGAATCGAGTAAAGACGCGGGGTTATCCGAAGAAGTTCAAAAGAAACTTGCCAGGCTCGCCGAGCTCGAGGCGAAAGAAATCGCGAACGCAAATACAAAAACGCAGCGGCACAACCCGACCGAGGGCCCCGCGCAAGACGTACCACATCCTACACAGCCAACAAAAGGCATAGTAGAAGAAATCAAATATCCTACGCAGTTCAAAACGAGCAAGGTAGACGATTCTAAAAATCCTGCACAGCTCTCCGCGAGCGTGACAGACGTTAAAATTAGGGACACTAACGAAGCGACGGGCCGTTCGAAAATGGATGAACCGCGGTTAGGTCCTGTAGAGGACACACAGCTGTCCGAACTTCTCCGTAAGAAGGCAGAAATAGATCGGGAAGTACAACTTCTCGTAGCACAAAATTCACGCGGCACAGATAGGGCAGTTACCCAAAGCATAGAATTAGCCACTGACGCTACATTTAGGGAACCCGGTCCAGTGTGTACGCGGAGTAAGGATGAATTAAGGTTAGAAGCAGAAATTCTGCACTTCAAAAAGAAGGCAGAAAGAAAGAAAGGCGACTTAAGAAAATCCGTGGCGCCTCAAAAACCTAACCCTGTGGACAGTTACCGCCCTGATCCACTCAGCAGAGGAGCGATTGGTAGAAACGCCCTCAATTCAGAAAATGATCACATTTCAATAAAGTCAGTGGTTTCCGTCCCAACTGACGATGAAGATTTGAATTTAGAAGCAGAAGCGTTAGCTAGAGAAGCGTTGATCAGACGCATTCAAAAAGAGAACCGCGAGAAACTCAAAAATCTACGCGGAGGAATAGCAGGTCCGGACCTGGGACCTCAAGAATTAGGTGAGCCAGGCGTGCCGGGAGAATTAGTCCTCGATAAGGACTTAGAAATACGATTACGCGAGCAAGAGATTTGGGAGCGCGAATTAGAATTGCAGGAGCAAGAACTCGCGTACCAGGCCGCGTTAGCAGATCCGTACCGGGAGAGAAGGAGGAAATTAGCTGAGCGCGAGGAACAGTTAAAGAAAAGGGAGCAGGCCCTGAAGGATAAGATCTCGGGAATCACCCGCCCCCAAGTTACTCAAGTCGTTAACGCCGAGCAGGCACCCGTTCCTCCTACTCTGCCGTTAGCGGAGCAATCCATATCGGTTAAAGACGCGTTAGCGGTAGTCCCAAAATTTGACGGGAAAAACATCACCGTAATGCAGTTTAATCGGGCGTGCAAGAGGGCACTCGAGATGGTAACACCCAGCTTGGAGGGGTACCTCACGCGCCTCATCAGAAGCAAGCTCGCCGATCGAGCATACGCAGTAATCGAAGACGAGAGTTTTGCAACCCTGCAAGGACTCTTGGATAAACTCACGGAAGTATTCGCGCCCATTAGATCCGCGAATCATTACCGTGGAGAGCTTGGTCAGCTGTATAAATACGCTGATGAACACGTGCTAGATTACATAGGGAGAACCCGCGACATAAAAACGGGATTAATAGAAGCGGAACGAAGAAAGAACCGCGAGCTAACCAATGCAGAGATAATCAGGTTAGATGAGGAAGTCTGCGAGGCATTTGTCGGCGGACTACCGAGCGACTGCCGGAATGCAGTATTGATCAAAGGTTACTCCAACCTGAAGACAGCCTACGAAAGGGCTATAGATGCCAGCAAGGCATTAGAATTAGATAGAGATCGGGCTAGGAGCCGCGGCGCGAGCAGGGCCGAGAGTAATAACGCAGAGCCGTGTAAACATTGCGGCCGTAGTAATCACCTAACCGATCAGTGCCGAGCGATTAGGAGACCCGCGGTAAGCAGACCCGTGGAAAATAGAGAATCGTGTACGCTGTGCGGGCGGTCGACCCACAGCACAGCAAATTGTTACAAAAACAAACCGCCGTCGAGCCAACAGTCGACAGCGCGAAATACCAACGTAGTCGAATGTAGCTACTGCAAGAGCATAGGACATTCATACAACGAATGCCGTAAACGTAGATACCATGAAACAATTAGCCGAAACAACTCGGGAAACGGAGCAGGGCCCTCGGGGAACACTGGCAGCCCCCGAGTAACAAGGGCCAATGCCATAGAGACAGAGGAGGTGGAAACAGGTCCATCTGCCTCTACTTAAAAGGAAAAATACCTACAGTAAACTTAGATTCCAAAGATACGAAAACCGCAATAGACTTCATGATAGATACGGGAGCGGAGGCCAATATCGTAAAGGCCTCTAATGTAAAGGACTTTCGTAAAGTGAACCCCAAGAGGCGTATCACTATTATAGGAATAGGAGACGTACCACACTATAGTTTAGGAGCAACGGAATTGGAAATGTTTGGTTTCAAAACGGATTTTCACGTAGTTGAGAATACCTTTCCCATCAAAAGTGACGGTATCCTAGGGTCAGCTTTCCTTACCCAGTTCGAAGCCAATGTTAACTACGCGGACCAATGCCTCGAAGTACTGAACAAAGCCGTTTATTTTAATGATAGAGAAACCGTCCTCGTGCCCAAGCGTACGAACATAGCCTTCCCTATTAAAATTAGTGAAGATAGTATCAAAGAAGGATATGTACCCCTTCTTGACAGTTGCAAGGGAGTCTATATAGGGAACGCTATTGTTAAGGATGACGGAGGTAGGGCAACGATCCGCGCGGTAAACACCACGGAGGAGGACAAACTTATACCAGTCCCCACCGTAGAACTGTTGGATACGAGCGAAGCAATACCGTTAGGGGAGACCGAACACATTACCATAAACAAATGTTCGATAACAGACGTTACTGACTCCTACGAGAAACTCTCTAGACGCTCCGAAACTATTACGAAATTATTGAGATTAGATCATCTTAACGATGAGGAAAAAGACAGTGTAGCCAGGATAGTTCGAGAAAACGCAGATGTCTTTCATCTGCCGGACGACAAGCTCCGATGCACAGGTGTCATGAAACATAAAATAGCTACCACCGATGACCTACCGGTGCACACTAAGCAATACAGATTTCCGCCCGTCCACAAGGACGAAATAGCTAGGCAGGTGACCGAAATGGAACAGAATGGCGTAATCAAGCCATCGGTATCGCCTTACAGTTCGCCACTTTGGATCGTACCGAAAAAGGCCGATTCGAAGGGAAATAAGAGATGGAGGATCGTGATAGATTATCGTAAATTGAACGAAAAAACGATAGGTGACGCATATCCGTTGCCCAACATCACCGAAATCCTTGACCAGTTAGGGAATGCCCGGTATTTTTCGGTATTCGATTTAGCATCGGGCTTTCATCAAATACAAATGGACGAGAAGGACGCTCCCAAAACCGCCTTCTCGACACCGCACGGGCATTATGAATTCACGCGTATGCCATTCGGGCTGAAGAATGCGCCAGCTACTTTCCAGAGACTAATGGACCAAGTGTTGTTAGGATCGCAGGGCATAGAGCTGTTCGTATACCTGGATGACATAGTAATATACGCGTCTACTTTAGAAGAACACGAGCGAAAAGTCACGCGATTAATGAGTAGATTGCGGAAGGCAAACCTAGCCTTACAACCAGACAAGTGTGAATTTCTCAGACACGAGGTTACTTACTTAGGACACGTGATCAGCGACGTAGGTGTGGAACCGGACCCAAAGAAAATCGAGTCCGTGAAAAAATTTCCAGTTCCCAAAAATGCTAAGAACATCAAGCAATTTTTAGGGCTAGCAGGTTATTACAGACGGTTCATACCGGGTTTTTCTAAGATCGCGAAACCGCTCACTAACCTTCTCAAAAAAGGGGAAAGCTTCGAATGGAAAGAACAACACCAATCAGCTTTTGAGTTTTTACGCGACAGGTTATGCGAGAAACCGATCCTGCAGTACCCAGATTTCGAGCGACCTTTCCTGGTCACAACGGACGCGTCCGGTTATGCAATCGGGGGTGTCCTGAGTCAGGGAGAAATTGGGAAAGATTTACCTATATCGTACGTATCACGGGTGTTAACATCAGCCGAAAAAAATTACTCTACGTTCGAGAAGGAACTTTTAGCAGTAGTTTGGTGCGTGAATTACTTTAGACCGTACCTCTACGGCAGAGAATTTACCGTAATATCTGACCAAAAAGCCTTGTCATGGTTTCATAAAAATAAAAGCCCATGTGCACGACTCGTTAGGTGGAAGACCCTCCTAGCTGAGTTTCAGTGCACAATAAAATATAAGGAGGGGCGTGCGAATACGAACGCCGACGCCCTCTCCAGAAATCCGGTCGACGATACGGATCCAGCCCCGTTGGACCCCGAACTCGCGATCATACAGACACTAGAGTTAGATACGACAGACGAGACCGACACCACAAACGAAGACATTTTCGAGCTACCTCCGGTCACGACCGAAATGACAGGAGACCTATTTACAGTAGATGAAAATTTCTCGCTGGTGCATTGCGTAGCTGAGGACCTGCATATGGGAGCCGGCATCGCAGTGCAATTCCGGGAGAAATTTGGTAGACTTGACGAACTGAAACAACAGAACGCCAAGGTAGGTGAAGTGGCTCAGCTTCAGGTGGGCAGGCGGTTCGTTTATTATCTAATAACAAAAAAACGTAGCAACGATAAGCCTACGTTGAAAAATCTAGAAAAAGCCCTGATTCAACTCAGGCGCACGTGCAAAAGAAATGCAGACTATCGTCTCGCGATGCCCAGGATAGGTTGTGGTCTTGACAAACTGTCCTGGAAGACCGTAATAAAACTAATCAACAAGGTGTTCAAACAACCTTTCAAGATACATATATACGCTTTGCCTCCACCCAACGTTGAGACCACTGAGCCAACCTCGACAGACAATCGGGAAAGTTCACCTCTGGGACAGTTCGGAAACGAGCCGCCCCAATATCAAAGCACGGGTTTAGACCCTATAGTCGAAACGATGGAGCAGGAGAAAGGGGGGGACACCAGTAGAATTTCCCTTCCGGAAGCGTCGACGAGTTTAGATCACAGGGACAAAGCCTTTGACGTAATAGGCCAGGACACCCCTGTAGAAAATCAAGCAACCGATGCTGATGAAGACTCAGATTCAGGTTCCGAGCACGGTAACGAGCATGAATGCGTCGACAGCGACGTAAGCGACTCCGACGAAATCATAGAACCAGGTTCGCAGCCCTACGAGCTCGCTGCAGACCCCGAATTAAAGATCACTAGGAGTAAGGAGAACTTATCAATTCATAAAGGGAACATGGTCTGTTTCGTCTCGCAGCAGGGTGAACCTATAGACCGCGGAGCGCACGATCTATTCAGTAAATTCAAGATACCAAAATTAGAGGACTTAGCACTAGGAAGAGCTAGGCTAATGCAAAAGGACAATAGAAACATTATATGTTTGCCAATCAAAGAATCAACAAAAAGACACCTCGACAGAGAAATATTTAAAGAAGCTCTGGCATCTCTGTTAGACGTAATTATGGAAATAGAGTTAGCAGAAATAGCACTAGCCAGAACAGCATTCATAGATAATATTTCGTGGAAGGAAATTTTAAATAGGATAAAAATCGCACTCAGCGATTGTCCTTGCACGCTGACTATTTACGAAGACTTGATTCAAACTCCGGCGGAGGAGCTTAGGGCCGGAATTATTCAAGAAAATCATGAATCTGCGCTAGGGGGTCACAAGGGGGTGACCAAAACTTACCGTAGAATTAGACAAAAGTACGCATGGCCGAATATGAAACGCCAGGTACAAGATTATATAGGCAGGTGTTGGCAGTGCGCCACTAGGAAGCTCACGCGAGTAAAGCATAAGCAACCAATGGTAATAACAGATACTCCTGACGCCGCCTTTGAAAAAATCTCCATGGACGTTGTGGGCCCTCTGCCCATTACAGAACGAGGAAATAGTCATATTTTAACAATCCAAGACCTCCTCACCAAATACTCGCTAGCAATCCCGTTGAAAGAAACCGACTCGGTGGCAATCGCTGATGGCTTGGTAAAAAACTTCATTTGTATTTACGGCGCACCCCGTCATATCCTCACGGATCAGGGCGCCAATTTAACTAGCTCACTGATGAAGGCGATCACAAAGCGATTTAGAATAACACAAAACAGGACCACAGCTTTCCACCCGCAGTCAAATGGCTCGATTGAAAGGTCACACCACGTTCTAATAGAATATTTGAAGCAGTTCGTTACGGATAAGAACGACTGGGACGAGTGGCTAGAGTTAGCAATGTTTTCATATAATACCAGTACTCATGAAAGCACAAGGTTTTCACCGTACGAATTAGTGTTCGGCCGAGAGGCAAGAGTGCCCTCGAGCTACGCAGCAATAGAAACCATATCAGATAGGACGTACGAAGGCTACTTGTTAGATTTATGTAAAAATCTCCATGAAATACAGACTCTCGCAGCAGAGAATTTAACTCAAGCAAAACACAAGTATAAACGTTACTATGATAATAAAATCAAATTGCTACAATTAAAACCAGGAGATCTGGTGTTCCTCCTAAAGGAGCCCAGAAAGAACAAATTCGCTGACCATTATACTGGTCCGCACGAAGTAATAGAAGTTCTTCCCAGTAATAATGTAAAAATTCTTGTTGAAAATAGAACTAGGGTGGTCCACCTGGACAAACTGAAAAAGGCAAAGGCATAATCGCACCTATCCTTTATGATTCTGTCCACAGGAATCACTAGAAAGTAAGAACACAATAATATAATGAAGCTCCCGGCTAATGAGGAAGACGATCATCTCGAAGTAGTTTTCATTGAAAAGCCGCAGACACTACCATACCCAGTCACAAACATTAAAATCATAATGTACAAGGTTACAATAACACTATATTTTAAGGCCAATGAAGCTTTCAAGTCATTACTTAGGGAAATGATAAAAATAACAGATTTGGGTGAAGGCGACTACAGAACGTATTATAAAAGAATTCGCAGCCAAAGAGGCATAGTAGATCAAGTATTAGATGTGTTTTTCGCCCGCCCGGACGAAACCCACATATCAGTGCTATTTCACCCAGACCTGAACGAAGCGTACACATACGTAGGTAAAGGCATGGACGGCGAAGTGTCCAAGTACACCGTCTCCGGCCCAATTGTTAACTATGTAGGCAGTCAGATGTTCAAAGACGCCGTATAATTTTGTACACTAAGCAGATTTAGGAGTAGACGTCAGAATTTATAGGTATTATGACATACGTTACAGGGTCAATGCAAACCCCAGCCATGAGGTCCGTCCTCGTACTCCTCACTACCATTTGTTGGTTGAAGGGGGCCCATGCATTAATCGGGTATGACTGTGGCGGAGCTGCCCTTAACGTAACAACTATAAATCTACTAGACATCGACCAATGTGATTTGGAACACGACAAGACACAAAACGAACGAACGTTTATACAATTGCTCCAACTCACGGAATACAAACAGGCGCAAGTCTTACAATGCAAAGTGGAGATCGACAGAACAGTTTATCGATGCGGACAATTTTCACACAACTCGGTGACCGACGGAGGAAGAAAGGCTTACCTTCCAAGAATCTCAAGGGAAGCATGCGAGACGCTACATCGCACAGGTACGCTAACCCTCGGGTCACAGACGCATTTGGTCGAGATCCCAACAAACGTAACGACGCTACGCGACGCCACCTTGGCCGGCAGCCTTACCTCTGACGGTACCTGCCAAGGGCAATATTACAATGACGGTTATGGACAGTGGGAAAGCGCTGTCGTGCAGGCAGTAATCAAGATTTCGGTCTACTCGTACACGGCGAACGTCAAGATCTCCAACAATCAAATTTTGCTGAAGAGTGGAACAACCTGCCCTTTTGGAGACGGGCAGTGCATCGACGATGAGGGTGGCCATACCTACTGGACAACAACGCCCCTCGACGAATGTAAATTTGACAAATATGACGTACTATACACGGGATACGCAGACCGAACGAACGCGACGGACTCTCCAACCGTTTACTCGCTACAGACGGGTGACACAACCTTCGCGCTAATGGAAAGGTCCAGAGCCACCATTTGCGGCTATAAAATCATAAACACAGAGCACCCCCGTCTATTTATCTTTGAGACCAATCCAACGGAAGTCTTCAAACAACGATCAAGATTAGCAGTATCAAACATCGACATCTTTTCATACATCAATTCAAAATTCATTTATGTAGAAAAACACATCAGAACGCAGACCACCAACTTATACAGGGACGTGATCGAGCAGAAATGTAAATTAGAACAACAGGTGCTGAAAAATGCATTAAATCTCGCTGAATTATCACCTGACAGTTTTGCCTTTAACCTAATGAAGGGCCCCGGCTATTTTGCAACAATAGCCGGCGAAGTAATCTATATTATGAAATGCATCCCAGTAGAAGTGGAATTCCGCAAGACGGCAGAATGTTACAATGATCTTCCTGTGAATCACCAAAATGAGAGCATGTTCCTGCGACCCAAATCGAGGATTCTCGTGAAGACCGGAACCAGGAGGAGCTGCAACGAGGTCGTGCCGCCAATGTTTAAGGTAGAAGAGACGTGGTACAAGTTCACACCTAGGGCATCCGAAGCCAAGGTACCGCAGAAACTCAAGCCCTTGACAAACATGAATTGGAAATATAGTAATCCTGGACCCCTGGGATCAAGCGGAATTTACACTGAGGAGGAATTGCAAGAATTACGGGAACACATCATGTTTCCAGCAGAAAAACCTGCACTACTCGACACCATATCCAGAGGCGCCCGAGGCGAGACCATCGGGACGGGAACAATCAATATGTATAACTTGTTAGACGAAAAGACTCTAACGCGAATAGCAGAATCAACGGCAAAAAGACTATTTACTGGATTCACCACCTTCGGGAGTGTTGTCGGAGGAATATGGGGGATCTGGGCCGTGTGGGCACTGCTGAAATTCTTAATCGACACATGCATACATGGTTACACGCTCCACACAGCATATGGATGCAGTTACCACTTGATAGCCTCACTGTGGGACTCGGTGACGCATCTGTTAATGCACCTACGAGGACAAAAGACCGATCAACTGTGACGTCCCAGACGCACTAGTCAACAAAAAAAAACAATTCTTAACGTTGACGCACGCGGAGCGACACTGCAATAACGGAGCCCTGTTTTATTTGAGGGACCCGGGCCCCCGCTATGGATTATATTCGTCGTTTAGGATGATATGGGGTAACGTAAATGAGCGTCTTACCTTTAGTCGAGGTAGATGGTCTCTGGTTCGGAGTCCAGGTCGATAACTTCCGGCTCTTCTACCCAGTCGTATACGGTTGGTACAGGGAACAGCTTCCTCCTAATGTCGATTTGCTCGTATAACAGCCCCTCGCTGACTCTAGTAACCGTCTGTATGACTTCACGTTCTACCCCGTGAGTTGAGAACGGGTGGTCAACCTTGGGTTGGCTGGATGCGTGCGACGAGAAAGAGCCCGATTCTTCGTTAGAGCTAGGTTGTGTATAGATCGGAAGGATCTCTACTGGACCGTTGATACGTTTGATTCTGGCTTGTAATATAGCTTGCTTCTTAGCCTGTAGTCGTCGGCCTGCGCGATGTCTATTCTTACGACCGTGACGTTTACTGGACTTTGACATCTACCGATATAGAAAGGGGTGGGAGTTAATTAACTTGGAAAAGCTAGTTTTACAAGCTTAATTAAGTCAGCGTCTCCGCTAACAACCAATGTTAATGTGGGTAAAAGGGAATTACCTTGGGTTATTCACTGACTCTAGTTTTAGGTTCAAGAAATGAGAACTCGATGAAATAAATCTTTGTGTTTAGTATATTGTTACAGATAATTCGAAAAAGGTACAATGTTTAGTATTCTAGTCGCGTATATTAAGAGTTTACGTTAAACAGAGCGCTTAAGCTATAGCGAATGTATACTAGTTCTAAACGTGCAAGTCAACTGTGCGACTCGTAGAGATTTACAAGAACTAGCGAATGTGTACAAGTTCTAAACGTGCAAGCTAACTGTGTAACTCGTAGAGATTTACAAGAACTCGACTGGTCTGCTTGAAGCGCGGATGAGAAGTGTTGTCCAGGGTGCGAAGCGTCGACCGTCTCAGCTCTCGAGTGTCCTGGTGCGCATGCGCGGGGCGATGGTGCGCGCGCTGCTGGCCTGCCTTGACGCGCTCGGTGTCACGTAGGCGCGCGTGACGTCAGAGCCTTGGAATGCGGCTCTTTGTTGGCGGAGTCCCGTTAGGTCCAACCTGTTGCTGCCTGCCTGCGTGCACGTGTTCGGGGTCCGGCGCCGACTTGTCGCTGCCTGCCTGCTTGCACGTGTTTGGGGCCTGACGTCATGCTGTGAGGGTTGTCTGGTTTATGGCCCTGTTGTAAACCGGTCCCTGGCTAAGTGCGGGTCTGGCTTTCATCCCTGTTTATGGGGGTCGAGTAGAACAGGTTTTTCCCGCTCGACCCTTGGCCTTTGTTCTGAGTTGGCGTCGGTCCGTCGGCCTGGGCTGGAATTGCTTGGCTCAGTTTCTCCTCGGGTATCGGATCGCCGTGTCGATGTTTCCTCTTAAGTGCTTCTCGGTACTTGGGCGATTTATTGCTTCCGTCTGTTTATTGTACCGAGGTCCGGGGCTGTTTAGTCTAGAGCGTATCTTAACTATGCAAAATCTTATCTTTACTAGGATGAACGCTCAGCGGGTGTTTATGTTAGGGTTCGCCTACGAACCTTTGTTTAAGTGCTTCGAGTCCCGCTGGCCGCTCTGGTTACAGTTATTTATTTATTCTAACAAATGTGGTTATTCCTAAGAAGTGCACGTGGTCGAGCGCTGGACGTGCGGAATGTCACGTAGGCCTGCTGAAGGCGTATTTCGGATGAAGGGATAAGGTTTCCCTTTTGCGCGTCGATGACGTGTACTCCTTTTATGTAATACATATATGAGTATATTATATTTATGGGTAAGTTTATACGATTGTTTATTATATCGTTTATTTTATCATTCGTAATAAGACGGCATGATAATTATGAGTATGCATATGTATGTGTACATTCCTAAATAGCGCGATGTGCGTGTATTTCTCATAGTGTAGTATATGATGAGCGGGCGAGCCAAGATGGCGGCCTCTTAGCACGACTGTGAATATGGCTTGCTGCCTGGTGCTTTCTGCCGGGTACCCCATGTTGCCTTGCTCTTCGCTTATGAGATATTATAATGTATTCCTATATCTTAGGTATAATACAAGTATGTGTTATGCTAATAGTAGTATACTCGAGGTAAGAGAGCAACAGTTTTAGTATGATAATAGGAAAAATATATATATGGTAGACGTTCTTCCGGGGACGTCACACCCCCCTCCTTATTTGAAGGAAATAAGTTTTATTTCCGTAAAAGATCTTAGCGGCGTTCACTAAACCAAGTTAAGATCTTTTGCTCTCTGTTGTGCTCTTTCCTCGAGCTTCTTCAACTCTATGTCAGAATTCAAGTCTAGATTTTCTGGAAAGTGAATTGACTGTGACGGAACGTGGTAAATTATTTTATTCAGTGGTTCCGTCTGCTCCTGGGCGTCAGTCGTCATTGGTTGATCGGTCTTTTGTCCTCGTAGGTGCATTAACAGATGCGTCACCGAGTCCCACAGTGAGGCTATCAAGTGGTAACTGCATCCATATGCTGTGTGGAGCGTGTAACCATGTATGCATGTGTCGATTAAGAATTTCAGCAGTGCCCACACGGCCCAGATCCCCCATATTCCTCCGACAACACTCCCGAAGGTGGTGAATCCAGTAAATAGTCTTTTTGCCGTTGATTCTGCTATTCGCGTTAGAGTCTTTTCGTCTAACAAGTTATACATATTGATTGTTCCCGTCCCGATGGTCTCGCCTCGGGCGCCTCTGGATATGGTGTCGAGTAGTGCAGGTTTTTCTGCTGGAAACATGATGTGTTCCCGTAATTCTTGCAATTCCTCCTCAGTGTAAATTCCGCTTGATCCCAGGGGTCCAGGATTACTATATTTCCAATTCATGTTTGTCAAGGGCTTGAGTTTCTGCGGTACCTTGGCTTCGGATGCCCTAGGTGTGAACTTGTACCACGTCTCTTCTACCTTAAACATTGGCGGCACGACCTCGTTGCAGCTCCTCCTGGTTCCGGTCTTCACGAGAATCCTCGATTTGGGTCGCAGGAACATGCTCTCATTTTGGTGATTCACAGGAAGATCATTGTAACATTCTGCCGTCTTGCGGAATTCCACTTCTACTGGGATGCATTTCATAATATAGATTACTTCGCCGGCTATTGTTGCAAAATAGCCGGGGCCCTTCATTAGGTTAAAGGCAAAACTGTCAGGTGATAATTCAGCGAGATTTAATGCATTTTTCAGCACCTGTTGTTCTAATTTACATTTCTGCTCGATCACGTCCCTGTATAAGTTGGTGGTCTGCGTTCTGATGTGTTTTTCTACATAAATGAATTTTGAATTGATGTATGAAAAGATGTCGATGTTTGATACTGCTAATCTTGATCGTTGTTTGAAGACTTCCGTTGGATTGGTCTCAAAGATAAATAGACGGGGGTGCTCTGTGTTTATGATTTTATAGCCGCAAATGGTGGCTCTGGACCTTTCCATTAGCGCGAAGGTTGTGTCACCCGTCTGTAGCGAGTAAACGGTTGGAGAGTCCGTCGCGTTCGTTCGGTCTGCGTATCCCGTGTATAGTACGTCATATTTGTCAAATTTACATTCGTCGAGGGGCGTTGTTGTCCAGTAGGTATGGCCACCCTCATCGTCGATGCACTGCCCGTCTCCAAAAGGGCAGGTTGTTCCACTCTTCAGCAAAATTTGATTGTTGGAGATCTTGACGTTCGCCGTGTACGAGTAGACCGAAATCTTGATTACTGCCTGCACGACAGCGCTTTCCCACTGTCCATAACCGTCATTGTAATATTGCCCTTGGCAGGTTCCGTCAGAGGTAAGGCTGCCGGCCAAGGTGGCGTCGCGTAGCGTCGTTACGTTTGTTGGGATCTCGACCAAATGCGTCTGTGACCCGAGGGTTAGCGTACCTGTGCGATGTAGCGTCTCGCACGCTTCCCTTGAGATTCTTGGAAGGTAAGCCTTTCTTCCACCGTCGGTCACCGAGTTGTGTGAAAATTGTCCGCATCGGTAAACTGTTCTGTCGATCTCCACTTTGCATTGTAAGACTTGCGCCTGTTTGTATTCCGTGAGTTGGAGCAATTGTATAAACGTTCGTTCGTTTTGTGTCTTGTCGTGTTCCAAATCACATTGGTCGATGTCTAGTAGATTTATAGTTGTTACGTTAAGGGCAGCTCCGCCACAGTCATACCCGATTAATGCATGGGCCCCCTTCAACCAACAAATGGTAGTGAGGAGTATGAGGACGGACCTCATGGCTGGGGTTTGCATTGACCCTGTAACGTATGTCATAATACCTATAAATTCTGACGTCTACTCTTAAATCTGCTTAGTGTACAAAATTATACGGCGTCTTTGAACATCTGACTGCCTACATAGTTAACAATTGGGCCGGAGACGGTGTACTTGGACACTTCGCCGTCCATGCCTTTACCTACGTATGTGTACGCTTCGTTCAGGTCTGGGTGAAATAGCACTGATATGTGGGTTTCGTCCGGGCGGGCGAAAAACACATCTAATACTTGATCTACTATGCCTCTTTGGCTGCGAATTCTTTTATAATACGTTCTGTAGTCGCCTTCACCCAAATCTGTTATTTTTATCATTTCCCTAAGTAATGACTTGAAAGCTTCATTGGCCTTAAAATATAGTGTTATTGTAACCTTGTACATTATGATTTTAATGTTTGTGACTGGGTATGGTAGTGTCTGCGGCTTTTCAATGAAAACTACTTCGAGATGATCGTCTTCCTCATTAGCCGGGAGCTTCATTATATTATTGTGTTCTTACTTTCTAGTGATTCCTGTGGACAGAATAATAAAGGATAGGTGCGATTATGCCTTTGCCTTTTTCAGTTTGTCCAGGTGGACCACCCTAGTTCTATTTTCAACAAGAATTTTTACATTATTACTGGGAAGAACTTCTATTACTTCGTGCGGACCAGTATAATGGTCAGCGAATTTGTTCTTTCTGGGCTCCTTTAGGAGGAACACCAGATCTCCTGGTTTTAATTGTAGCAATTTGATTTTATTATCATAGTAACGTTTATACTTGTGTTTTGCTTGAGTTAAATTCTCTGCTGCGAGAGTCTGTATTTCATGGAGATTTTTACATAAATCTAACAAGTAGCCTTCGTACGTCCTATCTGATATGGTTTCTATTGCTGCGTAGCTCGAGGGCACTCTTGCCTCTCGGCCGAACACTAATTCGTACGGTGAAAACCTTGTGCTTTCATGAGTACTGGTATTATATGAAAACATTGCTAACTCTAGCCACTCGTCCCAGTCGTTCTTATCCGTAACGAACTGCTTCAAATATTCTATTAGAACGTGGTGTGACCTTTCAATCGAGCCATTTGACTGCGGGTGGAAAGCTGTGGTCCTGTTTTGTGTTATTCTAAATCGCTTTGTGATCGCCTTCATCAGTGAGCTAGTTAAATTGGCGCCCTGATCCGTGAGGATATGACGGGGTGCGCCGTAAATACAAATGAAGTTTTTTACCAAGCCATCAGCGATTGCCACCGAGTCGGTTTCTTTCAACGGGATTGCTAGCGAGTATTTGGTGAGGAGGTCTTGGATTGTTAAAATATGACTATTTCCTCGTTCTGTAATGGGCAGAGGGCCCACAACGTCCATGGAGATTTTTTCAAAGGCGGCGTCAGGAGTATCTGTTATTACCATTGGTTGCTTATGCTTTACTCGCGTGAGCTTCCTAGTGGCGCACTGCCAACACCTGCCTATATAATCTTGTACCTGGCGTTTCATATTCGGCCATGCGTACTTTTGTCTAATTCTACGGTAAGTTTTGGTCACCCCCTTGTGACCCCCTAGCGCAGATTCATGATTTTCTTGAATAATTCCGGCCCTAAGCTCCTCCGCCGGAGTTTGAATCAAGTCTTCGTAAATAGTCAGCGTGCAAGGACAATCGCTGAGTGCGATTTTTATCCTATTTAAAATTTCCTTCCACGAAATATTATCTATGAATGCTGTTCTGGCTAGTGCTATTTCTGCTAACTCTATTTCCATAATTACGTCTAACAGAGATGCCAGAGCTTCTTTAAATATTTCTCTGTCGAGGTGTCTTTTTGTTGATTCTTTGATTGGCAAACATATAATGTTTCTATTGTCCTTTTGCATTAGCCTAGCTCTTCCTAGTGCTAAGTCCTCTAATTTTGGTATCTTGAATTTACTGAATAGATCGTGCGCTCCGCGGTCTATAGGTTCACCCTGCTGCGAGACGAAACAGACCATGTTCCCTTTATGAATTGATAAGTTCTCCTTACTCCTAGTGATCTTTAATTCGGGGTCTGCAGCGAGCTCGTAGGGCTGCGAACCTGGTTCTATGATTTCGTCGGAGTCGCTTACGTCGCTGTCGACGCATTCATGCTCGTTACCGTGCTCGGAACCTGAATCTGAGTCTTCATCAGCATCGGTTGCTTGATTTTCTACAGGGGTGTCCTGGCCTATTACGTCAAAGGCTTTGTCCCTGTGATCTAAACTCGTCGACGCTTCCGGAAGGGAAATTCTACTGGTGTCCCCCCCTTTCTCCTGCTCCATCGTTTCGACTATAGGGTTGTGACGTCCCCGGAAGAACGTCTACCATATACATATTTTTCCTATTATCATACTAAAACTGTTGCTCTCTTACCTCGAGTATACTACTATTAGCATAACACATACTTGTATTATACCTAAAATATAGGAATACATTATAATATCTTATAAACAAAGAGCAAGGCAACATGGCGTACCCGGCAGAAAGCACCAGGCAGCAAGCCATATTCACAGTTGTGCTAAGAGGCCGCCATCTTGGCTCGCCCGCTCATCATATACTACACTATGAGAAATACACGCACATCGCGCTATTTAGGAATGTACACATATATATGCATACTCATAATTATCATGCCGTCTTATTACGAATGATAAAATAAACGATATAATAAACAATCGTATAAACTTACCCATAAATATAACATACTCATATATGTATTACATAAAAGGAGTACACGTCATCGACGCGCAAAAGGGAAACCTTATCCCTTCATCCGAAATACGCCTTCAGCAGGCCTACGTGACATTCCGCACGTCCAGCGCTCGACCACGTGCACTTCTTAGGAATAACCACATTTGTTAGAATAAATAAATAACTGTAACCAGAGCGGCCAGCGGGACTCGAAGCACTTAAACGAAGGTTCGTAGGCGAACCCTAACATAAACACCCGCTGAGCGCTCATCCTAGTAAAGATAAGATTTTGCATAGTTAAGATACGCTCTAGACTAAACAGCCCCGGACCTCGGTACAATAAACAGACGGAAGCAATAAATCGTCCAAGTACCGAGAAGCACTTAAGAAGAAACATCGACACGGCGATCCGATACCCGAGGAGAAACTGAGCCAAACAATTCCAGCCCAGGCCGACGGACCGACGCCAACTCAGAACAAAGGCCAAGGGTCGAGCGGGAAAAACCTGTTCTACTCGACCGCCATAAACAGGGATGAAAGCCAGACCCGCACTTAGCCAGGGACCGGTTTACAACAGGGCCATAAACCAGACAACCCTCACAGCATGACGTCAGGCCCCAAACACGTGCACGCAGGCAGGCAGCAACAGGTCGGACCTAACGGGACTCCGCCAACAAAGAGCCGCATTCCAAGGCTCTGACGTCACGCGCGCCTACGTGACACCGAGCGCGTCAAGGCAGGCCAGCGGCGCGCGCACCATCGCCCCGCGCATGCGCACCAGGACACTCGAGAGCTGAGACGGTCGACGCTTCGCACCCTGGACAGCACTTCTCATCCGCGCTTCAAGCAGACCAGTCGAGTTCTTGTAAATCTCTACGAGTTACACAGTTAGCTTGCACGTTTAGAACTTGTACGCATTCGCTAGTTTCTTGTAAATCTCTACGAGTCGCACAGTTGACTTGCACGTTTAGAACTAGTATACATTCGCTATAGCTTAAGCGCTCTGTTTAACGTAAACTCTTAATATACGCGACTAGAATATTAAACATTGTACCTTTTTCGAATTATCTGTAACAATATACCAAACACAAAGATTTATTTCATCGAGTTCTCATTTCTTGAACCTAAAACTAGAGTCAGTGAATAATCCAAGGTAATTCCCTTTTACCCACATTAACATTGGTTGTTAGCGGAGACGCTGACTTAATTAAGCTTGTAAAACTAGCTTTTCCAAGTTAATTAACTCCTACCCCTTTCTATATCGGTAGATGTCAAAGTCCAGTAAACGTCACGGTCGTAAGAATAGACATCGCGCAGGCCGACGACTACGGGCTAAGAAGCAAGCTATATTACAAGCCAGAATCAAACGTATCAACGGTCCAGTTGAGATCCTTCCGATCTATACACAACCTAGCTCTAACGAAGAATCGGGCTCTTTCTCGTCGCACGCATCCAGCCAACCCAAGGTTGACCACCCGTTCTCAACTCACGGGGTAGAACGTGAAGTTATACAGACGGTTACTAGAGTCAGCGAGGGGCTGTTATACGAGCAAATCGACATTAGGAGGAAGCTGTTCCCTGTACCAACCGTATACGACTGGGTAGAAGAGCCGGAAGTTATCGACCTGGACTCCGAACCAGAGACCATCTACCTCGACTAAAGGTAAGACGCTCATTTACGTTACCCCATATTATCCTAAACGACGAATATAATCCATAGCGGGGGCCCGGGTCCCTCAAATAAAACAGGGCTCCGTTATTGCAGTGTCGCTCCGCGTGCGTCAACGTTAAGAATTGTTTTTTTTGTTGACTAGTGCGTCTGGGACGTCACAGGCAATAAAATTTCTGGTGGCAGCGGTGGGATTCGTTTAAAAATTGATTTTGTTAAAATCCGAATTCAACTAAAAATAATCGGTGCGAGTTATTAAAGACGAGATCCGCGAAAGTAGCAAAGACAGTGAACCGAACTTCGCAACACACGCGTAACGGGAGTAGCAAGAAAACTCACCTCAGCCGCAAAGAACGCGATCGGGACGAACGCACAAACTACGGACGGAATCGCGAAATAACGCTCGACAAATACAATAAAAGCGAATCACACGGGGACTCCACACGCTTGAGATTATTTCTATAAATAGGATAAAGATTCACACGCGAAACCAATATGCCTATCGAAACTAGAACAGGTAGCAAAAAGGAAAGCGGCGCATCAGTAGATGATAGCTTACAACTTAAATATACGGAGACCGATATAGAATTCATAAAACAGGAGGTTTCCAATAAGGAAAAGAGGCTCCAAAAAGAAAAAGAAGCGTTAGAGGAACGTCAAGCAGAAATAGATAAGAAGTCAAAACATCTTAGCGAACAATTCAGACAACAAGAAGCTGAATTAGAGAAAAAACAGCGCGCGATTGAATCGAGTAAAGACGCGGGGTTATCCGAAGAAGTTCAAAAGAAACTTGCCAGGCTCGCCGAGCTCGAGGCGAAAGAAATCGCGAACGCAAATACAAAAACGCAGCGGCACAACCCGACCGAGGGCCCCGCGCAAGACGTACCACATCCTACACAGCCAACAAAAGGCATAGTAGAAGAAATCAAATATCCTACGCAGTTCAAAACGAGCAAGGTAGACGATTCTAAAAATCCTGCACAGCTCTCCGCGAGCGTGACAGACGTTAAAATTAGGGACACTAACGAAGCGACGGGCCGTTCGAAAATGGATGAACCGCGGTTAGGTCCTGTAGAGGACACACAGCTGTCCGAACTCCTCCGTAGGAAGGCAGAAATAGATCGGGAAGTACAACTTCTCGTAGCGCAAAATTCACGCGGCACAGATAGGGCAGTTACCCAAAGCATAGAATTAGCCACAGACGCTACATTTAAGGAACCCGGTCCAGTGTGTACGCGGAGTAAGGATGAATTAAGGTTAGAAGCAGAAATTCTGCACTTCAAAAAGAAGGCAGAAAGAAAGAAAGGCGACTTAAGAAAATCTGTGGCGCCTCAAAAACCTAACCCTGTGGACAGTTACCGCCCTGATCCACTCAGCAGAGGAGCGATTGGTAGAAACGCCCTCAATTCAGAAAATGATCACATTTCAATAAAGTCAGTGGTTTCCGTCCCAACTGACGATGAAGATTTGAATTTAGAAGCGGAAGCGTTAGCTAGAGAAGCGTTGATCAGACGCATTCAAAAGGAGAACCGCGAGAAACTCAAAAATCTACGCGGAGGAATAGCAGGTCCGGACCTGGGACCTCAAGAATTAGGTGAGCCAGGCGTGCCGGAAGAATTAGTCCTCGATAAGGACTTGGAAATACAATTACGCGAGCAAGAGATTTGGGAGCGCGAATTAGAATTGCAGGAGCAAGAACTCGCGTACCAGGCCGCGTTAGCAGATCCGTACCGGGAGAGAAGGAGGAAATTAGCTGAGCGCGAGGAACAGTTAAAGAAAAGGGAGCAGGCCCTGAAGGATAAGATCTCGGGAATCACCCGCCCCCAAGTTACTCAAGTCGTTAACACCGTACAGGCACCCGTTCCTCCTACTCTGCCGTTAGCGGAGCAATCCATATCGGTTAAAGACGCGTTAGCGGTAGTCCCAAAATTTGACGGGAAAAACATCACCGTAATGCAGTTTAATCGGGCGTGCAAGAGGGCACTCGAGATGGTAACACCCAGCTTGGAGGGGTACCTCACGCGCCTCATCAGAAGCAAGCTCGCCGATCGAGCATACGCAGTAATCGAAGACGAGAGTTTTGCAACCCTGCAAGGACTCTTGGACAAACTCACGGAAGTGTTCGCGCCCATTAGATCCGCGAATCATTACCGTGGAGAGCTTGGTCAGCTGTATAAATACGCTGATGAACACGTGCTAGATTACATAGGGAGAACCCGCGACATAAAAACGGGATTAATAGAAGCGGAACGAAGGAAGAACCGCGAGCTAACCAATGCAGAGATAATCAGGTTAGATGAGGAGGTCTGCGAGGCATTTGTCGGCGGACTACCGAGCGACTGCCGGAATGCAGTATTGATCAAAGGTTACTCCAACCTGAAGACAGCCTACGAAAGGGCTATAGATGCCAGCAAGGCATTAGAATTAGATAGAGATCGGGCTAGGAGCCGCGGCGCGAGCAGGGCCGAGAGTAATAACGCAGAGCCGTGTAAACATTGCGGCCGTAGTAATCACCTAACCGATCAGTGCCGAGCGATTAGGAGACCCGCGGTAAGCAGACCCGTGGAAAATAGAGAATCGTGTACGCTGTGCGGGCGGTCGACCCACAGCACAGCAAATTGTTACAAGAACAAACCGCCGTCGAGTCAACAGTCGACAGCGCGAAATACCAACGTAGTCGAATGTAGCTACTGCAAGAGCATAGGACATTCATACAACGAATGCCGTAAACGTAGATACCATGAAACAATTAGCCGAAACAACTCGGGAAACGGAGCAGGGCCCTCGGGGAACACTGGCAGCCCCCGAGTAACAAGGGCCAATGCCATAGAGACAGAGGGGGTGGAAACAGGTCCATCTGCCTCTACTTAAAAGGAAAAATACCTACAGTAAATTTAGATTCCAAAGATACGAAAACCGCAATTGACTTCATGATAGATACGGGAGCGGAGGCCAATATCGTAAAGGCCTCTAATGTAAAGGACTTTCGTAAAGTGAACCCCAAGAGGCGTATCACTATTATAGGAATAGGAGATGTACCACACTATAGTTTAGGAGCAACGGAATTGGAAATGTTTGGTTTCAAAACGGATTTTCACGTAGTTGAGAATACCTTTCCCATCAAAAGTGACGGTATCCTAGGGTCAGCTTTCCTTACCCAGTTCGAAGCCAATGTTAACTACGCGGACCAATGCCTCGAAGTACTGAACAAATCCGTTTATTTTAATGATAGAGAAACCGTCCTCGTGCCCAAGCGTACGAACATAGCCTTCCCTATTAAAATTAGTGAAGATAGTATCAAAGAAGGATATGTACCCCTTCTTGACAGTTGCAAGGGAGTCTATATAGGGAACGCTATTGTTAAGGATGACGGAGGTAGGGCAACGATCCGCGCGGTAAACACCACGGAGGAGGACAAACTTATACCAGTCCCCACCGTAGAACTGCTGGATACGAGCGAAGCAATACCGTTAGGGGAGACCGAACACATTACCATAAACAAATGTTCGATAACAGACGTTACTGACTCCTACGAGAAACTCTCTAGACGCTCCGAAACTATTACGAAATTATTGAGATTAGATCATCTTAACGATGAGGAAAAAGACAGTGTAGCCAGGATAGTTCGAGAAAACGCAGATGTCTTTCATCTGCCGGACGACAAGCTCCGATGCACAGGTGTCATGAAACATAAAATAGCTACCACCGATGACCTACCGGTGCACACTAAGCAATACAGATTTCCGCCCGTCCACAAGGACGAAATAGCTAGGCAGGTGACCGAAATGGAACAGAATGGCGTAATCAAGCCATCGGTATCGCCTTACAGTTCGCCACTTTGGATCGTACCGAAAAAGGCCGATTCGAAGGGAAATAAGAGATGGAGGATCGTGATAGATTATCGTAGATTGAACGAAAAAACGATAGGTGACGCATATCCGTTGCCCAACATCACCGAAATCCTTGACCAGTTAGGGAATGCCCGGTATTTTTCGGTATTCGATTTAGCATCGGGCTTTCATCAAATACAAATGGACGAGAAGGACGCTCCCAAAACCGCCTTCTCGACACCGCACGGGCATTATGAATTCACGCGTATGCCATTCGGGCTGAAGAATGCGCCAGCTACTTTCCAGAGACTAATGGACCAAGTGTTGTTAGGATCGCAGGGCATAGAGCTGTTCGTATACCTGGATGACATAGTAATATACGCGTCTACTTTAGAAGAACACGAGCGAAAAGTCACGCGATTAATGAGTAGATTGCGGAAGGCAAACCTAGCCTTACAACCAGACAAGTGTGAATTTCTCAGACACGAAGTTACTTACTTAGGACACGTGATCAGCGACGTAGGTGTGGAACCGGACCCAAAGAAAATCGAGTCCGTGGAAAAATTTCCAGTTCCCAAAAATGCTAAAAACATCAAGCAATTTTTAGGGCTAGCAGGTTATTACAGACGGTTCATACCGGGTTTTTCTAAGATCGCGAAACCGCTCACGAACCTTCTCAAAAAAGGGGAAAGCTTTGAATGGAAAGAACAACACCAATCAGCTTTTGAGTTTTTACGCGACAGGTTATGCGAGAAACCGATCCTGCAGTACCCAGATTTCGAGCGACCTTTCCTGGTCACAACGGACGCGTCCGGTTATGCAATCGGGGGTGTCCTGAGCCAGGGAGAAATTGGGAAAGACTTACCTATATCGTACGTATCACGGGTGTTAACATCAGCCGAAAAAAATTACTCTACGTTCGAGAAGGAACTTTTAGCAGTAGTTTGGTGCGTGAATTACTTTAGACCGTACCTCTACGGCAGAGAATTTACCGTAATATCTGACCAAAAAGCCTTGTCATGGTTTCATAAAAATAAAAGCCCATGTGCACGACTCATTAGGTGGAAGACCCTCCTAGCTGAGTTTCAGTGCACAATAAAATATAAGGAAGGGCGTGCGAATACGAACGCCGACGCCCTCTCCAGAAATCCGGTCGACGATACGGATCCAGCCCCGTTGGACCCCGAACTCGCGATCATACAGACACTAGAGTTAGATACGACAGACGAGACCGACACCACAAACGAAGACATTTTCGAGCTACCTCCGGTCACGACCGAAATGACAGGAGACCTATTTACAGTAGATGAAAATTTCTCGCTGGTGCATTGCGTAGCTGAGGACCTGCATATGGGAGCCGGCATCGCAGTGCAATTCCGGGAGAAATTTGGTAGACTTGACGAACTGAAACAACAGAACGCCAAGGTAGGTGAAGTGGCTCAGCTTCAGGTGGGCAGGCGGTTCGTTTATTATCTAATAACAAAAAAACGTAGCAACGATAAGCCTACGTTGAAAAATCTAGAAAAAGCCCTGATTCAACTCAGGCGCACGTGTAAAAGAAATGCAGACTATCGTCTCGCGATGCCCAGGATAGGTTGTGGTCTTGACAAACTGTCCTGGAAGACCGTAATAAAACTAATCAACAAGGTGTTCAAACAACCTTTCAAGATACATATATACGCTTTGCCTCCACCCAACGTTGAGACCACTGAGCCAACCTCGACAGACAATCGGGAAAGTTCACCTCTGGGACAGTTCGGAAACGAGCCGCCCCAATATCAAAGCACGGGTTTAGACCCCATAGTCGAAACGATGGAGCAGGAGAAAGGGGGGGACACCAGTAGAATTTCCCTTCCGGAAGCGTCGACGAGTTTAGATCACAGGGACAAAGCCTTTGACGTAATAGGCCAGGACACCCCTGTAGAAAATCAAGCAACCGATGCTGACGAAGACTCAGATTCAGGTTCCGAGCACAGTAACGAGCATGAATGCGTCGACAGCGACGTAAGCGACTCCGACGAAATCATAGAACCAGGTTCGCAGCCCTACGAGCTCGCTGCAGACCCCGAATTAAAGATCACTAGGAGTAAAGAAAACTTGTCAATTCACAAAGGGAACGTGGTCTGCTTCGTCTCGCAGCAAGGTGAACCTATAGACCGCGGAGCGCACGATCTATTCAGTAAATTCAAGATACCAAAATTAGAGGATTTAGCACTAGGAAGAGCTAGGCTAATGCAAAAGGACAATAGAAACATTATATGTTTGCCAATCAAAGAATCAACAAAAAGGCACCTCGACAGAGAAATATTTAAAGAAGCTCTGGCATCTCTGTTAGACGTAATTATGGAAATAGAGTTAGCAGAAATAGCACTAGCCAGAACAGCATTCATAGATAATATTTCGTGGAAGGAAATTTTAAATAGGATAAAAATCGCACTCAGCGATTGTCCTTGCACGCTGACTATTTACGAAGACTTAATTCAAACTCCGGCGGAGGAGCTTAGGGCCGGAATTATTCAAGAAAATCATGAATCTGCGCTAGGGGGTCACAAGGGCGTGACCAAAACTTACCGTAGAATTAGGCAAAAGTACGCATGGCCGAATATGAAACGCCAGGTACAAGATTATATAGGCAGGTGTTGGCAGTGCGCCACTAGGAAGCTCACGCGAGTAAAGCATAAGCAACCAATGGTAATAACAGATACTCCCGACGCTGCCTTTGAGAAAATCTCCATGGACGTTGTGGGCCCTCTGCCCATTACAGAACGAGGAAATAGTCATATTTTAACAATCCAAGACCTCCTCACCAAATACTCGCTAGCAATCCCGTTGAAAGAAACCGACTCGGTGGCAATCGCTGATGGCTTAGTAAAAAACTTCATTTGTATCTACGGCGCACCCCGTCATATCCTCACGGATCAGGGCGCCAATTTAACTAGCTCACTGATGAAGGCGATCACAAAGCGATTTAGAATAACACAAAACAGGACCACAGCTTTCCACCCGCAGTCAAATGGTTCGATTGAAAGGTCACACCACGTTCTAATAGAATATTTGAAACAGTTCGTTACGGACAAGAACGACTGGGACGAGTGGCTAGAGTTAGCAATGTTTTCATATAATACCAGTACTCATGAAAGCACAAGGTTTTCACCGTACGAATTAGTGTTCGGCCGAGAGGCAAGAGTGCCCTCGAGCTACGCAGCAATAGAAACCATATCAGATAGGACGTACGAAGGCTACTTGTTAGATTTATGTAAAAATCTCCATGAAATACAGACTCTCGCAGCAGAGAATTTAACCCAAGCAAAACACAAGTATAAACGTTACTATGATAATAAAATCAAATTGCTACAATTAAAACCAGGAGATCTGGTGTTCCTCCTAAAGGAGCCCAGAAAGAACAAATTCGCTGACCATTATACTGGTCCGCACGAAGTAATAGAAGTTCTTCCCAATAATAATGTAAAAATTCTTGTTGAAAATAGAACTAGGGTGGTCCACCTGGACAAACTGAAAAAGGCAAAGGCATAATCGCACCTATCCTTTATTATTCTGTCCACAGGAATCACTAGAAAGTAAGAACACAATAATATAATGAAGCTCCCGGCTAATGAGGAAGACGATCATCTCGAAGTAGTTTTCATTGAAAAGCCGCAGACACTACCATACCCAGTCACAAACATTAAAATCATAATGTACAAGGTTACAATAACACTATATTTTAAGGCCAATGAAGCTTTCAAGTCATTACTTGGGGAAATGATAAAAATAACAGATTTGGGTGAAGGCGACTACAGAACGTATTATAAAAGAATTCGCAGCCAAAGAGGCATAGTAGATCAAGTATTAGATGTGTTTTTCGCCCGCCCGGACGAAACCCACATATCAGTGCTATTTCACCCAGATCTAAACGAAGCGTACACGTACGTGGGTAAAGGCATGGACGGCGAAGTGTCCAAGTACACCGTCTCCGGCCCAATTGTTAACTATGTAGGCAGTCAGATGTTCAAAGACGCCGTATAATTTTGTACACTAAGCAGATTTAAGAGTAGACGTCAGAATTTATAGGTATTATGACATACGTTACAGGGTCAATGCAAACCCCAGCCATGAGGTCCGTCCTCGTACTCCTCACTACCATTTGTTGGTTGAAGGGGGCCCATGCATTAATCGGGTATGACTGTGGCGGAGCTGCCCTTAACGTAACAACTATAAATCTACTAGACATCGACCAATGTGATTTGGAACACGACAAGACACAAAACGAACGAACGTTTATACAATTGCTCCAACTCACGGAATACAAACAGGCGCAAGTCTTACAATGCAAAGTGGAGATCGACAGAACAGTTTATCGATGCGGACAATTTTCACACAACTCGGTGACCGACGGAGGAAGAAAGGCTTACCTTCCAAGAATCTCAAGGGAGGCATGCGAGACGCTACATCGCACAGGTACGCTAACCCTCGGGTCACAGACGCATTTGGTCGAGATCCCAACAAACGTAACGACGCTACGCGACGCCACCTTGGCCGGCAGCCTTACCTCTGACGGTACCTGCCAAGGGCAATATTACAATGACGGTTATGGACAGTGGGAAAGCGCTGTCGTGCAGGCAGTAATCAAGATTTCGGTCTACTCGTACACGGCGAACGTCAAGATCTCCAACAATCAAATTTTGCTGAAGAGTGGAACAACCTGCCCTTTTGGAGACGGGCAGTGCATCGACGATGAGGGTGGCCATACCTACTGGACAACAACGCCCCTCGACGAATGTAAATTTGACAAATATGACGTACTATACACGGGATACGCAGACCGAACGAACGCGACGGACTCTCCAACCGTTTACTCGCTACAGACAGGTGACACAACCTTCGCGCTAATGGAAAGGTCCAGAGCCACCATTTGCGGCTATAAAATCATAAACACAGAGCACCCCCGTCTATTTATCTTTGAGACCAGTCCAACGGAAGTCTTCAAACAACGATCAAGATTAGCAGTATCAAACATCGACATCTTTTCATACATCAATTCAAAATTCATTTATGTAGAAAAACACATCAGAACGCAGACCACCAACCTATACAGGGACGTGATCGAGCAGAAATGTAAATTAGAACAACAGGTGCTGAAAAATGCATTAAATCTCGCTGAATTATCACCTGACAGTTTTGCCTTTAACCTAATGAAGGGCCCCGGCTATTTTGCAACAATAGCCGGCGAAGTAATCTATATCATGAAGTGCATCCCAGTAGAAGTGGAATTCCGCAAGACGGCAGAATGTTACAATGATCTTCCTGTGAATCACCAAAATGAGAGCATGTTCCTGCGACCCAAATCGAGGATTCTCGTGAAGACCGGAACCAGGAGGAGCTGCAACGAGGTCGTGCCGCCAATGTTTAAGGTAGAAGAGACGTGGTACAAGTTCACACCTAGGGCATCCGAAGCCAAGGTACCGCAGAAACTCAAGCCCTTGACAAACATGAATTGGAAATATAGTAATCCTGGACCCCTGGGATCAAGCGGAATTTACACTGAGGAGGAATTGCAAGAATTACGGGAACACATCATGTTTCCGGCAGAGAAACCTGCACTACTCGACACCATATCCAGAGGCGCCCGAGGCGAGACCATCGGGACGGGAACAATCAATATGTATAACTTGTTAGACGAAAAGACTCTAACGCGAATAGCAGAATCAACGGCAAAAAGACTATTTACTGGATTCACCACCTTCGGGAGTGTCGTCGGAGGAATATGGGGGATCTGGGCCGTATGGGCACTGCTGAAATTCTTAATCGACACATGCATACATGGTTACACGCTCCACACAGCATATGGGTGCAGTTACCACTTGATAGCCTCACTGTGGGACTCGGTGACGCATCTGTTAATGCACCTACGAGGACAAAAGACCGATCAACCAATGACGACTGACGCCCAGGAGCAGACGGAACCACTGAATAAAATAATTTACCACGTTCCGTCACAGTCAATTCACTTTCCAGAAAATCTAGACTTGAATTCTGACATAGAGTTGAAGAAGCTCGAGGAAAGAGCACAACAGAGAGCAAAAGATCTTAACTTGGTTTAGTGAACGCCGCTAAGATCTTTTACGGAAATAAAACTTATTTCCTTCAAATAAGGAGGGGGGTGTGACGTCCCCGGAAGAACGTCTACCATATACATATTTTTCCTATTATCATACTAAAACTGTTGCTCTCTTACCTCGAGTATACTACTATTAGCATAACACATACTTGTATTATACCTAAAATATAGGAATACATTATAATATCTTATAAACAAAGAGCAAGGCAACATGGCGTACCCGGCAGAAAGCACCAGGCAGCAAGCCATATTCACAGTTGTGCTAAGAGGCCGCCATCTTGGCTCGCCCGCTCATCATATACTACACTATGAGAAATACACGCACATCGCGCTATTTAGGAATGTACACATATATATGCATACTCATAATTATCATGCCGTCTTATTACGAATGATAAAATAAACGATATAATAAACAATCGTATAAACTTACCCATAAATATAACATACTCATATATGTATTACATAAAAGGAGTACACGTCATCGACGCGCAAAAGGGAAACCTTATCCCTTCATCCGAAATACGCCTTCAGCAGGCCTACGTGACATTCCGCACGTCCAGCGCTCGACCACGTGCACTTCTTAGGAATAACCACATTTGTTAGAATAAATAAATAACTGTAACCAGAGCGGCCAGCGGGACTCGAAGCACTTAAACGAAGGTTCGTAGGCGAACCCTAACATAAACACCCGCTGAGCGCTCATCCTAGTAAAGATAAGATTTTGCATAGTTAAGATACGCTCTAGACTAAACAGCCCCGGACCTCGGTACAATAAACAGACGGAAGCAATAAATCGTCCAAGTACCGAGAAGCACTTAAGAAGAAACATCGACACGGCGATCCGATACCCGAGGAGAAACTGAGCCAAACAATTCCAGCCCAGGCCGACGGACCGACGCCAACTCAGAACAAAGGCCAAGGGTCGAGCGGGAAAAACCTGTTCTACTCGACCGCCATAAACAGGGATGAAAGCCAGACCCGCACTTAGCCAGGGACCGGTTTACAACAGGGCCATAAACCAGACAACCCTCACAGCATGACGTCAGGCCCCAAACACGTGCACGCAGGCAGGCAGCAACAGGTCGGACCTAACGGGACTCCGCCAACAAAGAGCCGCATTCCAAGGCTCTGACGTCACGCGCGCCTACGTGACACCGAGCGCGTCAAGGCAGGCCAGCGGCGCGCGCACCATCGCCCCGCGCATGCGCACCAGGACACTCGAGAGCTGAGACGGTCGACGCTTCGCACCCTGGACAGCACTTCTCATCCGCGCTTCAAGCAGACCAGTCGAGTTCTTGTAAATCTCTACGAGTTACACAGTTAGCTTGCACGTTTAGAACTTGTACGCATTCGCTAGTTTCTTGTAAATCTCTACGAGTCGCACAGTTGACTTGCACGTTTAGAACTAGTATACATTCGCTATAGCTTAAGCGCTCTGTTTAACGTAAACTCTTAATATACGCGACTAGAATATTAAACATTGTACCTTTTTCGAATTATCTGTAACAATATACCAAACACAAAGATTTATTTCATCGAGTTCTCATTTCTTGAACCTAAAACTAGAGTCAGTGAATAATCCAAGGTAATTCCCTTTTACCCACATTAACATTGGTTGTTAGCGGAGACGCTGACTTAATTAAGCTTGTAAAACTAGCTTTTCCAAGTTAATTAACTCCTACCCCTTTCTATATCGGTAGATGTCAAAGTCCAGTAAACGTCACGGTCGTAAGAATAGACATCGCGCAGGCCGACGACTACGGGCTAAGAAGCAAGCTATATTACAAGCCAGAATCAAACGTATCAACGGTCCAGTTGAGATCCTTCCGATCTATACACAACCTAGCTCTAACGAAGAATCGGGCTCTTTCTCGTCGCACGCATCCAGCCAACCCAAGGTTGACCACCCGTTCTCAACTCACGGGGTAGAACGTGAAGTTATACAGACGGTTACTAGAGTCAGCGAGGGGCTGTTATACGAGCAAATCGACATTAGGAGGAAGCTGTTCCCTGTACCAACCGTATACGACTGGGTAGAAGAGCCGGAAGTTATCGACCTGGACTCCGAACCAGAGACCATCTACCTCGACTAAAGGTAAGACGCTCATTTACGTTACCCCATATTATCCTAAACGACGAATATAATCCATAGCGGGGGCCCGGGTCCCTCAAATAAAACAGGGCTCCGTTATTGCAGTGTCGCTCCGCGTGCGTCAACGTTAAGAATTGTTTTTTTTGTTGACTAGTGCGTCTGGGACGTCACAGGGTCTAAACCCGTGCTTTGATATTGGGGCGGCTCGTTTCCGAACTGTCCCAGAGGTGAACTTTCCCGATTGTCTGTCGAGGTTGGCTCAGTGGTCTCAACGTTGGGTGGAGGCAAAGCGTATATATGTATCTTGAAAGGTTGTTTGAACACCTTGTTGATTAGTTTTATTACGGTCTTCCAGGACAGTTTGTCAAGACCACAACCTATCCTGGGCATCGCGAGACGATAGTCTGCATTTCTTTTGCACGTGCGCCTGAGTTGAATCAGGGCTTTTTCTAGATTTTTCAACGTAGGCTTATCGTTGCTACGTTTTTTTGTTATTAGATAATAAACGAACCGCCTGCCCACCTGAAGCTGAGCCACTTCACCTACCTTGGCGTTCTGTTGTTTCAGTTCGTCAAGTCTACCAAATTTCTCCCGGAATTGCACTGCGATGCCGGCTCCCATATGCAGGTCCTCAGCTACGCAATGCACCAGCGAGAAATTTTCATCTACTGTAAATAGGTCTCCTGTCATTTCGGTCGTGACCGGAGGTAGCTCGAAAATGTCTTCGTTTGTGGTGTCGGTCTCGTCTGTCGTATCTAACTCTAGTGTCTGTATGATCGCGAGTTCGGGGTCCAACGGGGCTGGATCCGTATCGTCGACCGGATTTCTGGAGAGGGCGTCGGCGTTCGTATTCGCACGCCCCTCCTTATATTTTATTGTGCACTGAAACTCAGCTAGGAGGGTCTTCCACCTAATGAGTCGTGCACATGGGCTTTTATTTTTATGAAACCATGACAAGGCTTTTTGGTCAGATATTACGGTAAATTCTCTGCCGTAGAGGTACGGTCTAAAGTAATTCACGCACCAAACTACTGCTAAAAGTTCCTTCTCGAACGTAGAGTAATTTTTTTCGGCTGATGTTAACACCCGTGATACGTACGATATAGGTAAATCTTTCCCAATTTCTCCCTGACTCAGGACACCCCCGATTGCATAACCGGACGCGTCCGTTGTGACCAGGAAAGGTCGCTCGAAATCTGGGTACTGCAGGATCGGTTTCTCGCATAACCTGTCGCGTAAAAACTCAAAAGCTGATTGGTGTTGTTCTTTCCATTCGAAGCTTTCCCCTTTTTTGAGAAGGTTAGTGAGCGGTTTCGCGATCTTAGAAAAACCCGGTATGAACCGTCTGTAATAACCTGCTAGCCCTAAAAATTGCTTGATGTTCTTAGCATTTTTGGGAACTGGAAATTTTTTCACGGACTCGATTTTCTTTGGGTCCGGTTCCACACCTACGTCGCTGATCACGTGTCCTAAGTAAGTAACCTCGTGTCTGAGAAATTCACACTTGTCTGGTTGTAAGGCTAGGTTTGCCTTCCGCAATCTACTCATTAATCGCGTGACTTTTCGCTCGTGTTCTTCTAAAGTAGACGCGTATATTACTATGTCATCCAGGTATACGAACAGCTCTATGCCCTGCGATCCTAACAACACTTGGTCCATTAGTCTCTGGAAAGTAGCTGGCGCATTCTTCAGCCCGAATGGCATACGCGTGAATTCATAATGCCCGTGCGGTGTCGAGAAGGCGGTTTTGGGAGCGTCCTTCTCGTCCATTTGTATTTGATGAAAGCCCGATGCTAAATCGAATACCGAAAAATACCGGGCATTCCCTAACTGGTCAAGGATTTCGGTGATGTTGGGCAACGGATATGCGTCACCTATCGTTTTTTCGTTCAATTTACGATAATCTATCACGATCCTCCATCTCTTATTTCCCTTCGAATCGGCCTTTTTCGGTACGATCCAAAGTGGCGAACTGTAAGGCGATACCGATGGCTTGATTACGCCATTCTGTTCCATTTCGGTCACCTGCCTAGCTATTTCGTCCTTGTGGACGGGCGGAAATCTGTATTGCTTAGTGTGCACCGGTAGGTCATCGGTGGTAGCTATTTTATGTTTCATGACACCTGTGCATCGGAGCTTGTCGTCCGGCAGATGAAAGACATCTGCGTTTTCTCGAACTATCCTGGCTACACTGTCTTTTTCCTCATCGTTAAGATGATCTAATCTCAATAATTTCGTAATAGTTTCGGAGCGTCTAGAGAGTTTCTCGTAGGAGTCAGTAACGTCTGTTATCGAACATTTGTTTATGGTAATGTGTTCGGTCTCCCCTAACGGTATTGCTTCGCTCGTATCCAACAGTTCTACGGTGGGGACTGGTATAAGTTTGTCCTCCTCCGTGGTGTTTACCGCGCGGATCGTTGCCCTACCTCCGTCATCCTTAACAATAGCGTTCCCTATATAGACTCCCTTGCAACTGTCAAGAAGGGGTACATATCCTTCTTTGATACTATCTTCACTAATTTTAATAGGGAAGGCTATGTTCGTACGCTTGGGCACGAGGACGGTTTCTCTATCATTAAAATAAACGGCTTTGTTCAGTACTTCGAGGCATTGGTCCGCGTAGTTAACATTGGCTTCGAACTGGGTAAGGAAAGCTGACCCTAGGATACCGTCACTTTTGATGGGAAAGGTATTCTCAACTACGTGAAAATCCGTTTTGAAACCAAACATTTCCAATTCCGTTGCTCCTAAACTATAGTGTGGTACGTCTCCTATTCCTATAATAGTGATACGCCTCTTGGGGTTCACTTTACGAAAGTCCTTTACATTAGAGGCCTTTACGATATTGGCCTCCGCTCCCGTATCTATCATGAAGTCTATTGCGGTTTTCGTATCTTTGGAATCTAAGTTTACTGTAGGTATTTTTCCTTTTAAGTAGAGGCAGATGGACCTGTTTCCACCTCCTCTGTCTCTATGGCATTGGCCCTTGTTACTCGGGGGCTGCCAGTGTTCCCCGAGGGCCCTGCTCCGTTTCCCGAGTTGTTTCGGCTAATTGTTTCATGGTATCTACGTTTACGGCATTCGTTGTATGAATGTCCTATGCTCTTGCAGTAGCTACATTCGACTACGTTGGTATTTCGCGCTGTCGACTGTTGGCTCGACGGCGGTTTGTTTTTGTAACAATTTGCTGTGCTGTGGGTCGACCGCCCGCACAGCGTACACGATTCTCTATTTTCCACGGGTCTGCTTACCGCGGGTCTCCTAATCGCTCGGCACTGATCGGTTAGGTGATTACTACGGCCGCAATGTTTACACGGCTCTGCGTTATTACTCTCGGCCCTGCTCGCGCCGCGGCTCCTAGCCCGATCTCTATCTAATTCTAATGCCTTGCTGGCATCTATAGCCCTTTCGTAGGCTGTCTTCAGGTTGGAGTAACCTTTGATCAATACTGCATTCCGGCAGTCGCTCGGTAGTCCGCCGACAAATGCCTCGCAGACTTCCTCATCTAACCTGATTATCTCTGCATTGGTTAGCTCGCGGTTCTTTCTTCGTTCCGCTTCTATTAATCCCGTTTTTATGTCGCGGGTTCTCCCTATGTAATCTAGCACGTGTTCATCAGCGTATTTATACAGCTGACCAAGCTCTCCACGGTAATGATTCGCGGATCTAATGGGCGCGAACACTTCCGTGAGTTTGTCCAAGAGTCCTTGCAGGGTTGCAAAACTCTCGTCTTCGATTACTGCGTATGCTCGATCGGCGAGCTTGCTTCTGATGAGGCGCGTGAGGTACCCCTCCAAGCTGGGTGTTACCATCTCGAGTGCCCTCTTGCACGCCCGATTAAACTGCATTACGGTGATGTTTTTCCCGTCAAATTTTGGGACTACCGCTAACGCGTCTTTAACCGATATGGATTGCTCCGCTAACGGCAGAGTAGGAGGAACGGGTGCCTGCACGGCGTTAACGATTTGAGTAACTTGGGGGCGGGTGATGTGACGTCCCCGGAAGAACGTCTACCATATACATATTTTTCCTATTATCATACTAAAACTGTTGCTCTCTTACCTCGAGTATACTACTATTAGCATAACACATACTTGTATTATACCTAAAATATAGGAATACATTATAATATCTTATAAACAAAGAGCAAGGCAACATGGCGTACCCGGCAGAAAGCACCAGGCAGCAAGCCATATTCACAGTTGTGCTAAGAGGCCGCCATCTTGGCTCGCCCGCTCATCATATACTACACTATGAGAAATACACGCACATCGCGCTATTTAGGAATGTACACATATATATGCATACTCATAATTATCATGCCGTCTTATTACGAATGATAAAATAAACGATATAATAAACAATCGTATAAACTTACCCATAAATATAACATACTCATATATGTATTACATAAAAGGAGTACACGTCATCGACGCGCAAAAGGGAAACCTTATCCCTTCATCCGAAATACGCCTTCAGCAGGCCTACGTGACATTCCGCACGTCCAGCGCTCGACCACGTGCACTTCTTAGGAATAACCACATTTGTTAGAATAAATAAATAACTGTAACCAGAGCGGCCAGCGGGACTCGAAGCACTTAAACGAAGGTTCGTAGGCGAACCCTAACATAAACACCCGCTGAGCGCTCATCCTAGTAAAGATAAGATTTTGCATAGTTAAGATACGCTCTAGACTAAACAGCCCCGGACCTCGGTACAATAAACAGACGGAAGCAATAAATCGTCCAAGTACCGAGAAGCACTTAAGAAGAAACATCGACACGGCGATCCGATACCCGAGGAGAAACTGAGCCAAACAATTCCAGCCCAGGCCGACGGACCGACGCCAACTCAGAACAAAGGCCAAGGGTCGAGCGGGAAAAACCTGTTCTACTCGACCGCCATAAACAGGGATGAAAGCCAGACCCGCACTTAGCCAGGGACCGGTTTACAACAGGGCCATAAACCAGACAACCCTCACAGCATGACGTCAGGCCCCAAACACGTGCACGCAGGCAGGCAGCAACAGGTCGGACCTAACGGGACTCCGCCAACAAAGAGCCGCATTCCAAGGCTCTGACGTCACGCGCGCCTACGTGACACCGAGCGCGTCAAGGCAGGCCAGCGGCGCGCGCACCATCGCCCCGCGCATGCGCACCAGGACACTCGAGAGCTGAGACGGTCGACGCTTCGCACCCTGGACAGGACTTCTCATCCGCGCTTCAAGCAGACCAGTCGAGTTCTTGTAAATCTCTACGAGTTACACAGTTAGCTTGCACGTTTAGAACTTGTACGCATTCGCTAGTTTCTTGTAAATCTCTACGAGTCGCACAGTTGACTTGCACGTTTAGAACTAGTATACATTCGCTATAGCTTAAGCGCTCTGTTTAACGTAAACTCTTAATATACGCGACTAGAATATTAAACATTGTACCTTTTTCGAATTATCTGTAACAATATACCAAACACAAAGATTTATTTCATCGAGTTCTCATTTCTTGAACCTAAAACTAGAGTCAGTGAATAATCCAAGGTAATTCCCTTTTACCCACATTAACATTGGTTGTTAGCGGAGACGCTGACTTAATTAAGCTTGTAAAACTAGCTTTTCCAAGTTAATTAACTCCTACCCCTTTCTATATCGGTAGATGTCAAAGTCCAGTAAACGTCACGGTCGTAAGAATAGACATCGCGCAGGCCGACGACTACGGGCTAAGAAGCAAGCTATATTACAAGCCAGAATCAAACGTATCAACGGTCCAGTTGAGATCCTTCCGATCTATACACAACCTAGCTCTAACGAAGAATCGGGCTCTTTCTCGTCGCACGCATCCAGCCAACCCAAGGTTGACCACCCGTTCTCAACTCACGGGGTAGAACGTGAAGTTATACAGACGGTTACTAGAGTCAGCGAGGGGCTGTTATACGAGCAAATCGACATTAGGAGGAAGCTGTTCCCTGTACCAACCGTATACGACTGGGTAGAAGAGCCGGAAGTTATCGACCTGGACTCCGAACCAGAGACCATCTACCTCGACTAAAGGTAAGACGCTCATTTACGTTACCCCATATTATCCTAAACGACGAATATAATCCATAGCGGGGGCCCGGGTCCCTCAAATAAAACAGGGCTCCGTTATTGCAGTGTCGCTCCGCGTGCGTCAACGTTAAGAATTGTTTTTTTTTGTTGACTAGTGCGTCTGGGACGTCACAGGCAATAAAATTTCTGGTGGCAGCGGTGGGATTCGTTTAAAAATTGATTTTGTTAAAATCCGAATTCAACTAAAAATAATCGGTGCGAGTTATTAAAGACGAGATCCGCGAAAGTAGCAAAGACAGTGAACCGAACTTCGCAACACACGCGTAACGGGAGTAGCAAGAAAACTCACCTCAGCCGCAAAGAACGCGATCGGGACGAACGCACAAACTACGGACGGAATCGCGAAATAACGCTCGACAAATACAATAAAAGCGAATCACACGGGGACTCCACACGCTTGAGATTATTTCTATAAATAGGATAAAGATTCACACGCGAAACCAATATGCCTATCGAAACTAGAACAGGTAGCAAAAAGGAAAGCGGCGCATCAGTAGATGATAGCTTACAACTTAAATATACGGAGACCGATATAGAATTCATAAAACAGGAGGTTTCCAATAAGGAAAAGAGGCTCCAAAAAGAAAAAGAAGCGTTAGAGGAACGTCAAGCAGAAATAGATAAGAAGTCAAAACATCTTAGCGAACAATTCAGACAACAAGAAGCTGAATTAGAGAAAAAACAGCGCGCGATTGAATCGAGTAAAGACGCGGGGTTATCCGAAGAAGTTCAAAAGAAACTTGCCAGGCTCGCCGAGCTCGAGGCGAAAGAAATCGCGAACGCAAATACAAAAACGCAGCGGCACAACCCGACCGAGGGCCCCGCGCAAGACGTACCACATCCTACACAGCCAACAAAAGGCATAGTAGAAGAAATCAAATATCCTACGCAGTTCAAAACGAGCAAGGTAGACGATTCTAAAAATCCTGCACAGCTCTCCGCGAGCGTGACAGACGTTAAAATTAGGGACACTAACGAAGCGACGGGCCGTTCGAAAATGGATGAACCGCGGTTAGGTCCTGTAGAGGACACACAGCTGTCCGAACTCCTCCGTAGGAAGGCAGAAATAGATCGGGAAGTACAACTTCTCGTAGCGCAAAATTCACGCGGCACAGATAGGGCAGTTACCCAAAGCATAGAATTAGCCACAGACGCTACATTTAAGGAACCCGGTCCAGTGTGTACGCGGAGTAAGGATGAATTAAGGTTAGAAGCAGAAATTCTGCACTTCAAAAAGAAGGCAGAAAGAAAGAAAGGCGACTTAAGAAAATCTGTGGCGCCTCAAAAACCTAACCCTGTGGACAGTTACCGCCCTGATCCACTCAGCAGAGGAGCGATTGGTAGAAACGCCCTCAATTCAGAAAATGATCACATTTCAATAAAGTCAGTGGTTTCCGTCCCAACTGACGATGAAGATTTGAATTTAGAAGCGGAAGCGTTAGCTAGAGAAGCGTTGATCAGACGCATTCAAAAGGAGAACCGCGAGAAACTCAAAAATCTACGCGGAGGAATAGCAGGTCCGGACCTGGGACCTCAAGAATTAGGTGAGCCAGGCGTGCCGGAAGAATTAGTCCTCGATAAGGACTTGGAAATACAATTACGCGAGCAAGAGATTTGGGAGCGCGAATTAGAATTGCAGGAGCAAGAACTCGCGTACCAGGCCGCGTTAGCAGATCCGTACCGGGAGAGAAGGAGGAAATTAGCTGAGCGCGAGGAACAGTTAAAGAAAAGGGAGCAGGCCCTGAAGGATAAGATCTCGGGAATCACCCGCCCCCAAGTTACTCAAGTCGTTAACACCGTACAGGCACCCGTTCCTCCTACTCTGCCGTTAGCGGAGCAATCCATATCGGTTAAAGACGCGTTAGCGGTAGTCCCAAAATTTGACGGGAAAAACATCACCGTAATGCAGTTTAATCGGGCGTGCAAGAGGGCACTCGAGATGGTAACACCCAGCTTGGAGGGGTACCTCACGCGCCTCATCAGAAGCAAGCTCGCCGATCGAGCATACGCAGTAATCGAAGACGAGAGTTTTGCAACCCTGCAAGGACTCTTGGACAAACTCACGGAAGTGTTCGCGCCCATTAGATCCGCGAATCATTACCGTGGAGAGCTTGGTCAGCTGTATAAATACGCTGATGAACACGTGCTAGATTACATAGGGAGAACCCGCGACATAAAAACGGGATTAATAGAAGCGGAACGAAGGAAGAACCGCGAGCTAACCAATGCAGAGATAATCAGGTTAGATGAGGAGGTCTGCGAGGCATTTGTCGGCGGACTACCGAGCGACTGCCGGAATGCAGTATTGATCAAAGGTTACTCCAACCTGAAGACAGCCTACGAAAGGGCTATAGATGCCAGCAAGGCATTAGAATTAGATAGAGATCGGGCTAGGAGCCGCGGCGCGAGCAGGGCCGAGAGTAATAACGCAGAGCCGTGTAAACATTGCGGCCGTAGTAATCACCTAACCGATCAGTGCCGAGCGATTAGGAGACCCGCGGTAAGCAGACCCGTGGAAAATAGAGAATCGTGTACGCTGTGCGGGCGGTCGACCCACAGCACAGCAAATTGTTACAAGAACAAACCGCCGTCGAGTCAACAGTCGACAGCGCGAAATACCAACGTAGTCGAATGTAGCTACTGCAAGAGCATAGGACATTCATACAACGAATGCCGTAAACGTAGATACCATGAAACAATTAGCCGAAACAACTCGGGAAACGGAGCAGGGCCCTCGGGGAACACTGGCAGCCCCCGAGTAACAAGGGCCAATGCCATAGAGACAGAGGGGGTGGAAACAGGTCCATCTGCCTCTACTTAAAAGGAAAAATACCTACAGTAAATTTAGATTCCAAAGATACGAAAACCGCAATTGACTTCATGATAGATACGGGAGCGGAGGCCAATATCGTAAAGGCCTCTAATGTAAAGGACTTTCGTAAAGTGAACCCCAAGAGGCGTATCACTATTATAGGAATAGGAGATGTACCACACTATAGTTTAGGAGCAACGGAATTGGAAATGTTTGGTTTCAAAACGGATTTTCACGTAGTTGAGAATACCTTTCCCATCAAAAGTGACGGTATCCTAGGGTCAGCTTTCCTTACCCAGTTCGAAGCCAATGTTAACTACGCGGACCAATGCCTCGAAGTACTGAACAAATCCGTTTATTTTAATGATAGAGAAACCGTCCTCGTGCCCAAGCGTACGAACATAGCCTTCCCTATTAAAATTAGTGAAGATAGTATCAAAGAAGGATATGTACCCCTTCTTGACAGTTGCAAGGGAGTCTATATAGGGAACGCTATTGTTAAGGATGACGGAGGTAGGGCAACGATCCGCGCGGTAAACACCACGGAGGAGGACAAACTTATACCAGTCCCCACCGTAGAACTGCTGGATACGAGCGAAGCAATACCGTTAGGGGAGACCGAACACATTACCATAAACAAATGTTCGATAACAGACGTTACTGACTCCTACGAGAAACTCTCTAGACGCTCCGAAACTATTACGAAATTATTGAGATTAGATCATCTTAACGATGAGGAAAAAGACAGTGTAGCCAGGATAGTTCGAGAAAACGCAGATGTCTTTCATCTGCCGGACGACAAGCTCCGATGCACAGGTGTCATGAAACATAAAATAGCTACCACCGATGACCTACCGGTGCACACTAAGCAATACAGATTTCCGCCCGTCCACAAGGACGAAATAGCTAGGCAGGTGACCGAAATGGAACAGAATGGCGTAATCAAGCCATCGGTATCGCCTTACAGTTCGCCACTTTGGATCGTACCGAAAAAGGCCGATTCGAAGGGAAATAAGAGATGGAGGATCGTGATAGATTATCGTAGATTGAACGAAAAAACGATAGGTGACGCATATCCGTTGCCCAACATCACCGAAATCCTTGACCAGTTAGGGAATGCCCGGTATTTTTCGGTATTCGATTTAGCATCGGGCTTTCATCAAATACAAATGGACGAGAAGGACGCTCCCAAAACCGCCTTCTCGACACCGCACGGGCATTATGAATTCACGCGTATGCCATTCGGGCTGAAGAATGCGCCAGCTACTTTCCAGAGACTAATGGACCAAGTGTTGTTAGGATCGCAGGGCATAGAGCTGTTCGTATACCTGGATGACATAGTAATATACGCGTCTACTTTAGAAGAACACGAGCGAAAAGTCACGCGATTAATGAGTAGATTGCGGAAGGCAAACCTAGCCTTACAACCAGACAAGTGTGAATTTCTCAGACACGAAGTTACTTACTTAGGACACGTGATCAGCGACGTAGGTGTGGAACCGGACCCAAAGAAAATCGAGTCCGTGGAAAAATTTCCAGTTCCCAAAAATGCTAAAAACATCAAGCAATTTTTAGGGCTAGCAGGTTATTACAGACGGTTCATACCGGGTTTTTCTAAGATCGCGAAACCGCTCACGAACCTTCTCAAAAAAGGGGAAAGCTTTGAATGGAAAGAACAACACCAATCAGCTTTTGAGTTTTTACGCGACAGGTTATGCGAGAAACCGATCCTGCAGTACCCAGATTTCGAGCGACCTTTCCTGGTCACAACGGACGCGTCCGGTTATGCAATCGGGGGTGTCCTGAGCCAGGGAGAAATTGGGAAAGACTTACCTATATCGTACGTATCACGGGTGTTAACATCAGCCGAAAAAAATTACTCTACGTTCGAGAAGGAACTTTTAGCAGTAGTTTGGTGCGTGAATTACTTTAGACCGTACCTCTACGGCAGAGAATTTACCGTAATATCTGACCAAAAAGCCTTGTCATGGTTTCATAAAAATAAAAGCCCATGTGCACGACTCATTAGGTGGAAGACCCTCCTAGCTGAGTTTCAGTGCACAATAAAATATAAGGAAGGGCGTGCGAATACGAACGCCGACGCCCTCTCCAGAAATCCGGTCGACGATACGGATCCAGCCCCGTTGGACCCCGAACTCGCGATCATACAGACACTAGAGTTAGATACGACAGACGAGACCGACACCACAAACGAAGACATTTTCGAGCTACCTCCGGTCACGACCGAAATGACAGGAGACCTATTTACAGTAGATGAAAATTTCTCGCTGGTGCATTGCGTAGCTGAGGACCTGCATATGGGAGCCGGCATCGCAGTGCAATTCCGGGAGAAATTTGGTAGACTTGACGAACTGAAACAACAGAACGCCAAGGTAGGTGAAGTGGCTCAGCTTCAGGTGGGCAGGCGGTTCGTTTATTATCTAATAACAAAAAAACGTAGCAACGATAAGCCTACGTTGAAAAATCTAGAAAAAGCCCTGATTCAACTCAGGCGCACGTGTAAAAGAAATGCAGACTATCGTCTCGCGATGCCCAGGATAGGTTGTGGTCTTGACAAACTGTCCTGGAAGACCGTAATAAAACTAATCAACAAGGTGTTCAAACAACCTTTCAAGATACATATATACGCTTTGCCTCCACCCAACGTTGAGACCACTGAGCCAACCTCGACAGACAATCGGGAAAGTTCACCTCTGGGACAGTTCGGAAACGAGCCGCCCCAATATCAAAGCACGGGTTTAGACCCCATAGTCGAAACGATGGAGCAGGAGAAAGGGGGGGACACCAGTAGAATTTCCCTTCCGGAAGCGTCGACGAGTTTAGATCACAGGGACAAAGCCTTTGACGTAATAGGCCAGGACACCCCTGTAGAAAATCAAGCAACCGATGCTGACGAAGACTCAGATTCAGGTTCCGAGCACAGTAACGAGCATGAATGCGTCGACAGCGACGTAAGCGACTCCGACGAAATCATAGAACCAGGTTCGCAGCCCTACGAGCTCGCTGCAGACCCCGAATTAAAGATCACTAGGAGTAAAGAAAACTTGTCAATTCACAAAGGGAACGTGGTCTGCTTCGTCTCGCAGCAAGGTGAACCTATAGACCGCGGAGCGCACGATCTATTCAGTAAATTCAAGATACCAAAATTAGAGGATTTAGCACTAGGAAGAGCTAGGCTAATGCAAAAGGACAATAGAAACATTATATGTTTGCCAATCAAAGAATCAACAAAAAGGCACCTCGACAGAGAAATATTTAAAGAAGCTCTGGCATCTCTGTTAGACGTAATTATGGAAATAGAGTTAGCAGAAATAGCACTAGCCAGAACAGCATTCATAGATAATATTTCGTGGAAGGAAATTTTAAATAGGATAAAAATCGCACTCAGCGATTGTCCTTGCACGCTGACTATTTACGAAGACTTAATTCAAACTCCGGCGGAGGAGCTTAGGGCCGGAATTATTCAAGAAAATCATGAATCTGCGCTAGGGGGTCACAAGGGCGTGACCAAAACTTACCGTAGAATTAGGCAAAAGTACGCATGGCCGAATATGAAACGCCAGGTACAAGATTATATAGGCAGGTGTTGGCAGTGCGCCACTAGGAAGCTCACGCGAGTAAAGCATAAGCAACCAATGGTAATAACAGATACTCCCGACGCTGCCTTTGAGAAAATCTCCATGGACGTTGTGGGCCCTCTGCCCATTACAGAACGAGGAAATAGTCATATTTTAACAATCCAAGACCTCCTCACCAAATACTCGCTAGCAATCCCGTTGAAAGAAACCGACTCGGTGGCAATCGCTGATGGCTTAGTAAAAAACTTCATTTGTATCTACGGCGCACCCCGTCATATCCTCACGGATCAGGGCGCCAATTTAACTAGCTCACTGATGAAGGCGATCACAAAGCGATTTAGAATAACACAAAACAGGACCACAGCTTTCCACCCGCAGTCAAATGGTTCGATTGAAAGGTCACACCACGTTCTAATAGAATATTTGAAACAGTTCGTTACGGACAAGAACGACTGGGACGAGTGGCTAGAGTTAGCAATGTTTTCATATAATACCAGTACTCATGAAAGCACAAGGTTTTCACCGTACGAATTAGTGTTCGGCCGAGAGGCAAGAGTGCCCTCGAGCTACGCAGCAATAGAAACCATATCAGATAGGACGTACGAAGGCTACTTGTTAGATTTATGTAAAAATCTCCATGAAATACAGACTCTCGCAGCAGAGAATTTAACCCAAGCAAAACACAAGTATAAACGTTACTATGATAATAAAATCAAATTGCTACAATTAAAACCAGGAGATCTGGTGTTCCTCCTAAAGGAGCCCAGAAAGAACAAATTCGCTGACCATTATACTGGTCCGCACGAAGTAATAGAAGTTCTTCCCAATAATAATGTAAAAATTCTTGTTGAAAATAGAACTAGGGTGGTCCACCTGGACAAACTGAAAAAGGCAAAGGCATAATCGCACCTATCCTTTATTATTCTGTCCACAGGAATCACTAGAAAGTAAGAACACAATAATATAATGAAGCTCCCGGCTAATGAGGAAGACGATCATCTCGAAGTAGTTTTCATTGAAAAGCCGCAGACACTACCATACCCAGTCACAAACATTAAAATCATAATGTACAAGGTTACAATAACACTATATTTTAAGGCCAATGAAGCTTTCAAGTCATTACTTGGGGAAATGATAAAAATAACAGATTTGGGTGAAGGCGACTACAGAACGTATTATAAAAGAATTCGCAGCCAAAGAGGCATAGTAGATCAAGTATTAGATGTGTTTTTCGCCCGCCCGGACGAAACCCACATATCAGTGCTATTTCACCCAGATCTAAACGAAGCGTACACGTACGTGGGTAAAGGCATGGACGGCGAAGTGTCCAAGTACACCGTCTCCGGCCCAATTGTTAACTATGTAGGCAGTCAGATGTTCAAAGACGCCGTATAATTTTGTACACTAAGCAGATTTAAGAGTAGACGTCAGAATTTATAGGTATTATGACATACGTTACAGGGTCAATGCAAACCCCAGCCATGAGGTCCGTCCTCGTACTCCTCACTACCATTTGTTGGTTGAAGGGGGCCCATGCATTAATCGGGTATGACTGTGGCGGAGCTGCCCTTAACGTAACAACTATAAATCTACTAGACATCGACCAATGTGATTTGGAACACGACAAGACACAAAACGAACGAACGTTTATACAATTGCTCCAACTCACGGAATACAAACAGGCGCAAGTCTTACAATGCAAAGTGGAGATCGACAGAACAGTTTATCGATGCGGACAATTTTCACACAACTCGGTGACCGACGGAGGAAGAAAGGCTTACCTTCCAAGAATCTCAAGGGAGGCATGCGAGACGCTACATCGCACAGGTACGCTAACCCTCGGGTCACAGACGCATTTGGTCGAGATCCCAACAAACGTAACGACGCTACGCGACGCCACCTTGGCCGGCAGCCTTACCTCTGACGGTACCTGCCAAGGGCAATATTACAATGACGGTTATGGACAGTGGGAAAGCGCTGTCGTGCAGGCAGTAATCAAGATTTCGGTCTACTCGTACACGGCGAACGTCAAGATCTCCAACAATCAAATTTTGCTGAAGAGTGGAACAACCTGCCCTTTTGGAGACGGGCAGTGCATCGACGATGAGGGTGGCCATACCTACTGGACAACAACGCCCCTCGACGAATGTAAATTTGACAAATATGACGTACTATACACGGGATACGCAGACCGAACGAACGCGACGGACTCTCCAACCGTTTACTCGCTACAGACAGGTGACACAACCTTCGCGCTAATGGAAAGGTCCAGAGCCACCATTTGCGGCTATAAAATCATAAACACAGAGCACCCCCGTCTATTTATCTTTGAGACCAGTCCAACGGAAGTCTTCAAACAACGATCAAGATTAGCAGTATCAAACATCGACATCTTTTCATACATCAATTCAAAATTCATTTATGTAGAAAAACACATCAGAACGCAGACCACCAACCTATACAGGGACGTGATCGAGCAGAAATGTAAATTAGAACAACAGGTGCTGAAAAATGCATTAAATCTCGCTGAATTATCACCTGACAGTTTTGCCTTTAACCTAATGAAGGGCCCCGGCTATTTTGCAACAATAGCCGGCGAAGTAATCTATATCATGAAGTGCATCCCAGTAGAAGTGGAATTCCGCAAGACGGCAGAATGTTACAATGATCTTCCTGTGAATCACCAAAATGAGAGCATGTTCCTGCGACCCAAATCGAGGATTCTCGTGAAGACCGGAACCAGGAGGAGCTGCAACGAGGTCGTGCCGCCAATGTTTAAGGTAGAAGAGACGTGGTACAAGTTCACACCTAGGGCATCCGAAGCCAAGGTACCGCAGAAACTCAAGCCCTTGACAAACATGAATTGGAAATATAGTAATCCTGGACCCCTGGGATCAAGCGGAATTTACACTGAGGAGGAATTGCAAGAATTACGGGAACACATCATGTTTCCGGCAGAGAAACCTGCACTACTCGACACCATATCCAGAGGCGCCCGAGGCGAGACCATCGGGACGGGAACAATCAATATGTATAACTTGTTAGACGAAAAGACTCTAACGCGAATAGCAGAATCAACGGCAAAAAGACTATTTACTGGATTCACCACCTTCGGGAGTGTCGTCGGAGGAATATGGGGGATCTGGGCCGTATGGGCACTGCTGAAATTCTTAATCGACACATGCATACATGGTTACACGCTCCACACAGCATATGGGTGCAGTTACCACTTGATAGCCTCACTGTGGGACTCGGTGACGCATCTGTTAATGCACCTACGAGGACAAAAGACCGATCAACCAATGACGACTGACGCCCAGGAGCAGACGGAACCACTGAATAAAATAATTTACCACGTTCCGTCACAGTCAATTCACTTTCCAGAAAATCTAGACTTGAATTCTGACATAGAGTTGAAGAAGCTCGAGGAAAGAGCACAACAGAGAGCAAAAGATCTTAACTTGGTTTAGTGAACGCCGCTAAGATCTTTTACGGAAATAAAACTTATTTCCTTCAAATAAGGAGGGGGGTGTGACGTCCCCGGAAGAACGTCTACCATATACATATTTTTCCTATTATCATACTAAAACTGTTGCTCTCTTACCTCGAGTATACTACTATTAGCATAACACATACTTGTATTATACCTAAAATATAGGAATACATTATAATATCTTATAAACAAAGAGCAAGGCAACATGGCGTACCCGGCAGAAAGCACCAGGCAGCAAGCCATATTCACAGTTGTGCTAAGAGGCCGCCATCTTGGCTCGCCCGCTCATCATATACTACACTATGAGAAATACACGCACATCGCGCTATTTAGGAATGTACACATATATATGCATACTCATAATTATCATGCCGTCTTATTACGAATGATAAAATAAACGATATAATAAACAATCGTATAAACTTACCCATAAATATAACATACTCATATATGTATTACATAAAAGGAGTACACGTCATCGACGCGCAAAAGGGAAACCTTATCCCTTCATCCGAAATACGCCTTCAGCAGGCCTACGTGACATTCCGCACGTCCAGCGCTCGACCACGTGCACTTCTTAGGAATAACCACATTTGTTAGAATAAATAAATAACTGTAACCAGAGCGGCCAGCGGGACTCGAAGCACTTAAACGAAGGTTCGTAGGCGAACCCTAACATAAACACCCGCTGAGCGCTCATCCTAGTAAAGATAAGATTTTGCATAGTTAAGATACGCTCTAGACTAAACAGCCCCGGACCTCGGTACAATAAACAGACGGAAGCAATAAATCGTCCAAGTACCGAGAAGCACTTAAGAAGAAACATCGACACGGCGATCCGATACCCGAGGAGAAACTGAGCCAAACAATTCCAGCCCAGGCCGACGGACCGACGCCAACTCAGAACAAAGGCCAAGGGTCGAGCGGGAAAAACCTGTTCTACTCGACCGCCATAAACAGGGATGAAAGCCAGACCCGCACTTAGCCAGGGACCGGTTTACAACAGGGCCATAAACCAGACAACCCTCACAGCATGACGTCAGGCCCCAAACACGTGCACGCAGGCAGGCAGCAACAGGTCGGACCTAACGGGACTCCGCCAACAAAGAGCCGCATTCCAAGGCTCTGACGTCACGCGCGCCTACGTGACACCGAGCGCGTCAAGGCAGGCCAGCGGCGCGCGCACCATCGCCCCGCGCATGCGCACCAGGACACTCGAGAGCTGAGACGGTCGACGCTTCGCACCCTGGACAGGACTTCTCATCCGCGCTTCAAGCAGACCAGTCGAGTTCTTGTAAATCTCTACGAGTTACACAGTTAGCTTGCACGTTTAGAACTTGTACGCATTCGCTAGTTTCTTGTAAATCTCTACGAGTCGCACAGTTGACTTGCACGTTTAGAACTAGTATACATTCGCTATAGCTTAAGCGCTCTGTTTAACGTAAACTCTTAATATACGCGACTAGAATATTAAACATTGTACCTTTTTCGAATTATCTGTAACAATATACCAAACACAAAGATTTATTTCATCGAGTTCTCATTTCTTGAACCTAAAACTAGAGTCAGTGAATAATCCAAGGTAATTCCCTTTTACCCACATTAACATTGGTTGTTAGCGGAGACGCTGACTTAATTAAGCTTGTAAAACTAGCTTTTCCAAGTTAATTAACTCCTACCCCTTTCTATATCGGTAGATGTCAAAGTCCAGTAAACGTCACGGTCGTAAGAATAGACATCGCGCAGGCCGACGACTACGGGCTAAGAAGCAAGCTATATTACAAGCCAGAATCAAACGTATCAACGGTCCAGTTGAGATCCTTCCGATCTATACACAACCTAGCTCTAACGAAGAATCGGGCTCTTTCTCGTCGCACGCATCCAGCCAACCCAAGGTTGACCACCCGTTCTCAACTCACGGGGTAGAACGTGAAGTTATACAGACGGTTACTAGAGTCAGCGAGGGGCTGTTATACGAGCAAATCGACATTAGGAGGAAGCTGTTCCCTGTACCAACCGTATACGACTGGGTAGAAGAGCCGGAAGTTATCGACCTGGACTCCGAACCAGAGACCATCTACCTCGACTAAAGGTAAGACGCTCATTTACGTTACCCCATATTATCCTAAACGACGAATATAATCCATAGCGGGGGCCCGGGTCCCTCAAATAAAACAGGGCTCCGTTATTGCAGTGTCGCTCCGCGTGCGTCAACGTTAAGAATTGTTTTTTTTTGTTGACTAGTGCGTCTGGGACGTCACAGTGATTCCCGAGATCTTATCCTTCAGGGCCTGCTCCCTTTTCTTTAACTGTTCCTCGCGCTCAGCTAATTTCCTCCTTTTCTCCCGGTACGGATCTGCTAACGCGGCCTGGTACGCGAGTTCTTGCTCCTGCAATTCTAATTCGCGCTCCCAAATCTCTTGCTCGCGTAATTGTATTTCCAAGTCCTTATCGAGGACTAATTCTTCCGGCACGCCTGGCTCACCTAATTCTTGAGGTCCCAGGTCCGGACCTGCTATTCCTCCGCGTAGATTTTTGAGTTTCTCGCGGTTCTCTTTTTGAATGCGTCTGATCAACGCTTCTCTAGCTAACGCTTCTGCTTCTAAATTCAAATCTTCATCGTCAGTTGGGACGGAAACCACTGACTTTATTGAAATGTGATCATTTTCTGAATTGAGGGCGTTTCTACCAATCGCTCCTCTGCTGAGTGGATCAGGGCGGTAACTGTCCACAGGGTTAGGTTTTTGAGGCGCCACGGATTTTCTTAAGTCGCCTTTCTTTCTTTCTGCCTTCTTTTTGAAGTGCAGAATTTCTGCTTCTAACCTTAATTCATCCTTACTCCGCGTACACACTGGACCGGGTTCCTTAAATGTAGCGTCTGTGGCTAATTCTATGCTTTGGGTAACTGCCCTATCTGTGCCGCGTGAATTTTGCGCTACGAGAAGTTGTACTTCCCGATCTATTTCTGCCTTCTTACGGAGAAGTTCGGACAGCTGTGTGTCCTCTACAGGACCTAACCGCGGTTCATCCATTTTCGAACGGCCCGTCGCTTCGTTAGTGTCCCTAATTTTAACGTCTGTCACGCTCGCGGAGAGCTGTGCAGGATTTTTAGAATCGTCTACCTTGCTCGTTTTGAACTGCGTAGGATATTTGATTTCTTCTACTATGCCTTTTGTTGGCTGTGTAGGATGTGGTACGTCTTGCGCGGGGCCCTCGGTCGGGTTGTGCCGCTGCGTTTTTGTATTTGCGTTCGCGATTTCTTTCGCCTCGAGCTCGGCGAGCCTGGCAAGTTTCTTTTGAACTTCTTCGGATAACCCCGCGTCTTTACTCGATTCAATCGCGCGCTGTTTTTTCTCTAATTCAGCTTCTTGTTGTCTGAATTGTTCGCTAAGATGTTTTGACTTCTTATCTATTTCTGCTTGACGTTCCTCTAACGCTTCTTTTTCTTTTTGGAGCCTCTTTTCCTTATTGGAAACCTCCTGTTTTATGAATTCTATATCGGTCTCCGTATATTTAAGTTGTAAGCTATCATCTACTGATGCGCCGCTTTCCTTTTTGCTACCTGTTCTAGTTTCGATAGGCATATTGGTTTCGCGTGTGAATCTTTATCCTATTTATAGAAATAATCTCAAGCGTGTGGAGTCCCCGTGTGATTCGCTTTTATTGTATTTGTCGAGCGTTATTTCACGATTCCGTCCGTAGTTTGTGCGTTCGTCCCGATCGCGTTCTTTGCGGCTGAGGTGAGTTTTCTTGCTACTCCCGTTACGCGTGTGTTGCGAAGTTCGGTTCACTGTCTTTGCTACTTTCGCGGATCTCGTCTTTAATAACTCGCACCGATTATTTTTAGTTGAATTCGGATTTTAACAAAATCAATTTTTAAACGAATCCCACCGCTGCCACCAGAAATTTTATTGCCTGTGACGTCCCAGACGCACTAGTCAACAAAAAAAAACAATTCTTAACGTTGACGCACGCGGAGCGACACTGCAATAACGGAGCCCTGTTTTATTTGAGGGACCCGGGCCCCCGCTATGGATTATATTCGTCGTTTAGGATGATATGGGGTAACGTAAATGAGCGTCTTACCTTTAGTCGAGGTAGATGGTCTCTGGTTCGGAGTCCAGGTCGATAACTTCCGGCTCTTCTACCCAGTCGTATACGGTTGGTACAGGGAACAGCTTCCTCCTAATGTCGATTTGCTCGTATAACAGCCCCTCGCTGACTCTAGTAACCGTCTGTATGACTTCACGTTCTACCCCGTGAGTTGAGAACGGGTGGTCAACCTTGGGTTGGCTGGATGCGTGCGACGAGAAAGAGCCCGATTCTTCGTTAGAGCTAGGTTGTGTATAGATCGGAAGGATCTCTACTGGACCGTTGATACGTTTGATTCTGGCTTGTAATATAGCTTGCTTCTTAGCCTGTAGTCGTCGGCCTGCGCGATGTCTATTCTTACGACCGTGACGTTTACTGGACTTTGACATCTACCGATATAGAAAGGGGTGGGAGTTAATTAACTTGGAAAAGCTAGTTTTACAAGCTTAATTAAGTCAGCGTCTCCGCTAACAACCAATGTTAATGTGGGTAAAAGGGAATTACCTTGGGTTATTCACTGACTCTAGTTTTAGGTTCAAGAAATGAGAACTCGATGAAATAAATCTTTGTGTTTAGTATATTGTTACAGATAATTCGAAAAAGGTACAATGTTTAGTATTCTAGTCGCGTATATTAAGAGTTTACGTTAAACAGAGCGCTTAAGCTATAGCGAATGTATACTAGTTCTAAACGTGCAAGTCAACTGTGCGACTCGTAGAGATTTACAAGAACTAGCGAATGTGTACAAGTTCTAAACGTGCAAGCTAACTGTGTAACTCGTAGAGATTTACAAGAACTCGACTGGTCTGCTTGAAGCGCGGATGAGAAGTGTTGTCCAGGGTGCGAAGCGTCGACCGTCTCAGCTCTCGAGTGTCCTGGTGCGCATGCGCGGGGCGATGGTGCGCGCGCTGCTGGCCTGCCTTGACGCGCTCGGTGTCACGTAGGCGCGCGTGACGTCAGAGCCTTGGAATGCGGCTCTTTGTTGGCGGAGTCCCGTTAGGTCCAACCTGTTGCTGCCTGCCTGCGTGCACGTGTTCGGGGTCCGGCGCCGACTTGTCGCTGCCTGCCTGCTTGCACGTGTTTGGGGCCTGACGTCATGCTGTGAGGGTTGTCTGGTTTATGGCCCTGTTGTAAACCGGTCCCTGGCTAAGTGCGGGTCTGGCTTTCATCCCTGTTTATGGGGGTCGAGTAGAACAGGTTTTTCCCGCTCGACCCTTGGCCTTTGTTCTGAGTTGGCGTCGGTCCGTCGGCCTGGGCTGGAATTGCTTGGCTCAGTTTCTCCTCGGGTATCGGATCGCCGTGTCGATGTTTCCTCTTAAGTGCTTCTCGGTACTTGGGCGATTTATTGCTTCCGTCTGTTTATTGTACCGAGGTCCGGGGCTGTTTAGTCTAGAGCGTATCTTAACTATGCAAAATCTTATCTTTACTAGGATGAACGCTCAGCGGGTGTTTATGTTAGGGTTCGCCTACGAACCTTTGTTTAAGTGCTTCGAGTCCCGCTGGCCGCTCTGGTTACAGTTATTTATTTATTCTAACAAATGTGGTTATTCCTAAGAAGTGCACGTGGTCGAGCGCTGGACGTGCGGAATGTCACGTAGGCCTGCTGAAGGCGTATTTCGGATGAAGGGATAAGGTTTCCCTTTTGCGCGTCGATGACGTGTACTCCTTTTATGTAATACATATATGAGTATATTATATTTATGGGTAAGTTTATACGATTGTTTATTATATCGTTTATTTTATCATTCGTAATAAGACGGCATGATAATTATGAGTATGCATATGTATGTGTACATTCCTAAATAGCGCGATGTGCGTGTATTTCTCATAGTGTAGTATATGATGAGCGGGCGAGCCAAGATGGCGGCCTCTTAGCACGACTGTGAATATGGCTTGCTGCCTGGTGCTTTCTGCCGGGTACCCCATGTTGCCTTGCTCTTCGCTTATGAGATATTATAATGTATTCCTATATCTTAGGTATAATACAAGTATGTGTTATGCTAATAGTAGTATACTCGAGGTAAGAGAGCAACAGTTTTAGTATGATAATAGGAAAAATATATATATGGTAGACGTTCTTCCGGGGACGTCACACAACCAATGACGACTGACGCCCAGGAGCAGACGGAACCACTGAATAAAATAATTTACCACGTTCCGTCACAGTCAATTCACTTTCCAGAAAATCTAGACTTGAATTCTGACATAGAGTTGAAGAAGCTCGAGGAAAGAGCACAACAGAGAGCAAAAGATCTTAACTTGGTTTAGTGAACGCCGCTAAGATCTTTTACGGAAATAAAACTTATTTCCTTCAAATAAGGAGGGGGGTGTGACGTCCCCGGAAGAACGTCTACCATATATATATTTTTCCTATTATCATACTAAAACTGTTGCTCTCTTACCTCGAGTATACTACTATTAGCATAACACATACTTGTATTATACCTAAGATATAGGAATACATTATAATATCTCATAAGCGAAGAGCAAGGCAACATGGGGTACCCGGCAGAAAGCACCAGGCAGCAAGCCATATTCACAGTCGTGCTAAGAGGCCGCCATCTTGGCTCGCCCGCTCATCATATACTACACTATGAGAAATACACGCACATCGCGCTATTTAGGAATGTACACATACATATGCATACTCATAATTATCATGCCGTCTTATTACGAATGATAAAATAAACGATATAATAAACAATCGTATAAACTTACCCATAAATATAATATACTCATATATGTATTACATAAAAGGAGTACACGTCATCGACGCGCAAAAGGGAAACCTTATCCCTTCATCCGAAATACGCCTTCAGCAGGCCTACGTGACATTCCGCACGTCCAGCGCTCGACCACGTGCACTTCTTAGGAATAACCACATTTGTTAGAATAAATAAATAACTGTAACCAGAGCGGCCAGCGGGACTCGAAGCACTTAAACAAAGGTTCGTAGGCGAACCCTAACATAAACACCCGCTGAGCGTTCATCCTAGTAAAGATAAGATTTTGCATAGTTAAGATACGCTCTAGACTAAACAGCCCCGGACCTCGGTACAATAAACAGACGGAAGCAATAAATCGCCCAAGTACCGAGAAGCACTTAAGAGGAAACATCGACACGGCGATCCGATACCCGAGGAGAAACTGAGCCAAGCAATTCCAGCCCAGGCCGACGGACCGACGCCAACTCAGAACAAAGGCCAAGGGTCGAGCGGGAAAAACCTGTTCTACTCGACCCCCATAAACAGGGATGAAAGCCAGACCCGCACTTAGCCAGGGACCGGTTTACAACAGGGCCATAAACCAGACAACCCTCACAGCATGACGTCAGGCCCCAAACACGTGCAAGCAGGCAGGCAGCGACAAGTCGGCGCCGGACCCCGAACACGTGCACGCAGGCAGGCAGCAACAGGTCGGACCTAACGGGACTCCGCCAACAAAGAGCCGCATTCCAAGGCTCTGACGTCACGCGCGCCTACGTGACACCGAGCGCGTCAAGGCAGGCCAGCAGCGCGCGCACCATCGCCCCGCGCATGCGCACCAGGACACTCGAGAGCTGAGACGGTCGACGCTTCGCACCCTGGACATCACTTCTCATCCGCGCTTCAAGCAGACCAGTCGAGTTCTTGTAAATCTCTACGAGTTACACAGTTAGCTTGCACGTTTAGAACTTGTACACATTCGCTAGTTCTTGTAAATCTCTACGAGTCGCACAGTTGACTTGCACGTTTAGAACTAGTATACATTCGCTATAGCTTAAGCGCTCTGTTTAACGTAAACTCTTAATATACGCGACTAGAATACTAAACATTGTACCTTTTTCGAATTATCTGTAACAATATACTAAACACATAGATTTATTTCATCGAGTTCTCATTTCTTGAACCTAAAACTAGAGTCAGTGAATAACCCAAGGTAATTCCCTTTTACCCACATTAACATTGGTTGTTAGCGGAGACGCTGACTTAATTAAGCTTGTAAAACTAGCTTTTCCAAGTTAATTAACTCCCACCCCTTTCTATATCGGTAGATGTCAAAGTCCAGTAAACGTCACGGTCGTAAGAATAGACATCGCGCAGGCCGACGACTACAGGCTAAGAAGCAAGCTATATTACAAGCCAGAATCAAACGTATCAACGGTCCAGTAGAGATCCTTCCGATCTATACACAACCTAGCTCTAACGAAGAATCGGGCTCTTTCTCGTCGCACGCATCCCGCCAACCCAAGGTTGACCACCCGTTCTCAACTCACGGGGTAGAACGTGAAGTCATACAGACGGTTACTAGAGTCAGCGAGGGGCTGTTATACGAGCAAATCGACATTAGGAGGAAGCTGTTCCCTGTACCAACCGTATACGACTGGGTAGAAGAGCCGGAAGTTATCGACCTGGACTCCGAACCAGAGACCATCTACCTCGACTAAAGGTAAGACGCTCATTTACGTTACCCCATATCATCCTAAACGACGAATATAATCCATAGCGGGGGCCCGGGTCCCTCAAATAAAACAGGGCTCCGTTATTGCAGTGTCGCTCCGCGTGCGTCAACGTTAAGAATTGTTTTTTTTTGTTGACTAGTGCGTCTGGGACGTCACAAGCTGGGGACCCGACACGTGCATCGTTGGAGTAAAGCGGGAGGTGGTGAAGGGCGTCCCGACGTCGATCAGAGGCCTTTTGCTCGACTGTGACCGTGCCCAACACGTCTCCCAACGGCCTCTGACCTACTGCGATGCGCCCTCCAGCGCCCCTTGCTTTACTCTAACGATACTCGTGTCAAGTCCCCACTGCCACCGATCGACTCCGGGACGACGCGCATTGCCTTTTGCTCGACCGTTACCGAGCCTAACACGTGTCCCCACGGACTTCAATCGACTGCGGGACGTTCTTAAGCGCCCCTTGCTTTACTCTTACGATGCTCGTGTCGAGTCCCCACTCCCACCGATCGACACTGGGACGTCGCGCATCGCCTTCTGCTCGACTGTGACCGCGCCAAACACGTGTCCTCACGACCTTAGATCGACTGCGGGACACCCTCCAACGCCTCCTGCTCTCCTCTAACGATGCTCGTGTCCAGTCCCCACTGCCACTGATCGACTCTGGGACGACGCGCATTGCCTTTTGCTCGATTGTGACCGTGCCAAACACGCGTCCTTACGACCTCAGATCGACTGCGGGACACCCCCCAGCGCCTCCTGCGCCACTCTAACGATGCTCGTGTCCAGTCCCCACTGCCACTGATCGACTCCGGGACGACGCGCATTGCCTTCTGCTCGACTGTGACCGTGCCTCACACGAGTCCCCACTGCCTCTGAACGACTCTGGGACGACGCGCATTGCCTTTCGCTTGACTAAGACCGTGCCCCACACAAGTCCCCACTGCCACTGATTGACTTCACGAGGCCATCCAACGCCTTCTGCTCCATTCTGTCGATGCTCGTGTCAAGTCCACGTTGCCACCGATCGACTCTGGGACGACGCGCATTGCCTTTTGCTCGACTGTGACCGTGCCTAACCCGTGTCCCCGCGGCCTCGGATCGACTGCGGGACGCCCTTCAGCGCCTCCTGCTCCACTTCAGCGATGCTTATGTCCAGTCCCCACTGCCACTGATCGACTTCGGGACGATGCGCATTGCCTTCTGCTCGACTGTGACCGTGCCTCACACAAGTCCCCGCTGCCTCTGAACGACTCTGGGACGACGCGCATTGCCTTTTGCTCGACCGTTACCGAGCCCAACACGTGTCCCCACGGACTTCAATCGACTGCGGGACGTTCTCAAGCGCCCCTTGCTTCACTCTTACGATGCTCGTGTCGAGTCCCCACCGCCACTGATCGACTCCGTGACGACGCGCATTGCCTTTTGCTCGACTGTGACCGTGCCTAACTCGTGTCCTCGCGGCCCAGAGGATCAGAATCAGATCAGAATCGACTGCAAGAGGCCCTCCAACGCCTCCTGCTCCACTCCGACGATGCTCGTGTCGAGTCCCCACTCCCACCGATCGACTCTGGGACGTCGCGCATTGCCTTCTGCTCGACTGTGACCGCGCCAAACACGTGTCCTCACGACCTCAGATCGACTGCGGGACACCCTCCAACACCTCCTGCTCTTTTCTAACGATACTTGTGTCCAGTCCCTACTGCCACCGATCGACTCCGGGACGACGCGCATTGCCTTCTGCTCAATTGTGACCGTGCCAAACACGCGTCCTTACGACCTCAGATCGACTGCGGGACACACCCCAACGCCTCCTGCTCCACTCTAACGATGCTCGTGTCCAGTCCCCACTGCCACTGATCGACTCCAGGACGTCGCGCATTGCCTTCTGCTTGACTGTGACCGTGCCTCACACGAGTCCCCACTGCCTCTGAACGACTCTGGGACGACGCGCATTGCCTTCTGCTCGACTGTGACCGTGCCTCACACGAGTCCTCACTGCCTCTGATCGACTCGGAGACGACGTGCATTGCCTTTCGCTTGACTAAGACCGTGCCTCACACGAGTCCCCACTGCCGCTGATTGACTTCAAGGGGCCATCCAACGCCTTCTGCTCCATTCTGTCGATGCTCGTGTCAAGTCCACGTTGCCACCGATCGACTCTGGGACGACGCGCATTGCCTTTTGCTCGACTGTAACCGTGCCCAACTCGTGTCCCCGCGGCCTCGGATCGACTGCGGGACGCCCTTCAGCGCCTCCTGCTCCGCTTCAGCGATGCTTATGTCGAGTCTTCACTCCCGCCGATCGACTTAGAGACGTCGCGCGTTGCCTTTCGCTCGACTGTGACCTTGCCTGACACGAGTCCCTACTGCCACTGATCGACTCCGTGACGACGCGCATTGCCTTCTGCTCGACTGTGACCGTGGCAAACACAAGTCCCCACTGCCTCCGATCGACTCTCGGACGACGCGCTTCGCCTTTTGCTCGACAGTGACCGTGCATCGTCAGAGTGGAGCAACAGGCGTTGGACGGCCTCCCGCAGTCGATCAGAGGCCGTAGAAACACGTGTTAGGCACGGTCACAGTCGAGAAGAAGGCGATGCGCGTCGTCACGGAGTCGATCAGAGGCAGTAGAGACTTGTGTTAGGCATGGTCACAGTCGAGCATAAGGCAATGCGCGCCGACCCAGAGTCGACCTGTGACGGTGAGGAAGTGACACGAGCACGGTCGAGGTCGAGCAAAAAGCAATGCGCGTCGTCCTGGAGTCGATTGTTAGCGGTGTGGACCCGACGCGAGCATCGTCAGAGTGGAGCGGGTGGCGATGGAGGGCGTCCTGCGGTCGATCAGGGGCCGTGGGGACGCGTGTAGGGCACGGTCACAGTCAAGCAGAGGGCAATGCGCGTCGTCCCAAAGTCGATCGGAGGCCGCAAAAACACGTGTTGGGCACGGTCACAGTCGAGCAAATGGCAATGCGCGACGTCCCAAAGTCGATCGGAGGCCGTAGAAACACGTGTTAGGCACGGTCACAGTCGAGGAGAAGGCAATGCGCGTCGTCACAGAGTCGATCGGAGGCAGTAGAGACTTGTGTTAGGCATGGTCACAGTCGAGCAAAAGGCAATGCGCGTCGTTTGAGAGTCAATCGGTGGCGGCGGGGACACGTGTTGGGCACGGACACAGTCGAGCAAAAGGCAATGCGCGTCGTCTAAGAGTCGATCGGAGGCAGTGGGGACACGTGTTGGGCACGGTCACAGTCGAGCAGAAGGCAATGCGCGTCGTTTTAGAGTCAATCAAAGGCCGTGCGGACACGTGTTAGGCACAGTCACAGTCGAGGAGAAGGCATTGCGCGTCAGCCCAGAGTCCACCGGTGGCGGTGTGGACTCGACACAAGCATCGTCAGAGTAGAGCAGGAGACGTTGGAGAGCGTCCTGCAGTCGATCTGAGGCCGTGGGGACGCGTGTTAGGCACGGTCACAGTCGATTAAGATGCACTGCGCGTCATCCTAGACACGATCAGTGGCAGTGTGGACTTGATACGAGCATCGTCAGAGTGGACCGGGAGACGTTGGAGGGCCTCCCGCGGTCGATCAGAGGCCGCGAGGACACGTGTTGGGGACGGTCACAGTGGATCGGGAGGCAATGCGCGTCCTCCCAGACACGATCAGTGGCAGTATGGACATGATACGAGCATCGTCAGAGTGGAGCGGGCGGCGATAAAGGGCGTCCCGCAGTCGATCAGAGGCCGTGGGGACACGTGTTCGGCACGGTCACAGTCGAGAAGGAGGCAATGCGCGTCGTCCGAGAGTGAATCGGTGGCAATGTGGACTTGACACAAGCATCGTCGGAGTGGAGCGGGCGGCGATGGAGGGCGTCCCGCAGTCGATCGGAGGCCGTAGGGACTTGTGTTGGGCACGGTCACGGTCGGGCAAAATGCAATGCGCGTCGTCCCCGAGTTCATTGATAGCTGGGGACCCGACACGTGCATCGTTGGAGTAAAGCGGGAGGTGGTGAAGGGCGTCCCGACGTCGATCAAAGGCCTTTTGCTCGACTGTAACCGTGCCCAACACGTCTCCCAACGGCCTCTGACCTACTGCGATGCGCCCTCCAGCGCCCCTTGCTTTACTCTAACGATACTCGTGTCAAGTCCCCACTGCCACCAATCGACTCTGGGACGACGCGCATTGCCTTTTGCTCGACCGTTACCGAGCCCAACACGTGTCCCCACGGACTTCAATCGACTGCGGGACGTTCTTAAGCGCCCCTTGCTTTACTCTTACGATGCCCGTGTCGAGTCCCCACTGCCACTGATCGACTCTGGGACGACGCGCATTGCCTTTCGCTCGACTGTGACCGTGCCTAACTCGTGTCCTCGCGGCCTCGGATCGACTGCGGGACGCCCTTCAGCGCCTCCTGCTCCGCTTCAGCGATGCTTATGTCGAGTCTCCACTCCCGCCGATCGACTCAGAGACGACGCGCGTTGCCTTTCGCTCGACTGTGACCTTGCCTGACACGAGTCCCTACTGCCACTGATCGACTCTGGGACGACGCGCATTGCCTTCTGCCCGACTGTGGCCGTGGCAAACACAAGTCCCCACTGCCTCCGATCGACTCTCGGACGACGCGCTTTGCCTTTTGCTCGACAGTGACCGTGCATCGTCAGAGTGGAGCAACAGGCGTTGGACGGCCTCCCGCAGTCGATCAGAGGCCGTAGAAACACGTGTTAGGCACGGTCACAGTCGAGAAGAAGGCGATGCGCGTCGTCACAGAGTCGATCAGAGGCAGTAGAGACTTGTGTTAGGCATGGTCACAGTCGAGCAAAAGGCAATGCGCGTCGTTTGAGAGTCAATCGGTGGCGGCGGGGACACGTGTTGGGCACGGACACAGTCGAGCAAAAGGCAATGCGCGTCGTCTAAGAGTCGATCGGAGGCAGTGGGGACACGTGTTGGGCACGGTCACAGTCGAGCAGAAGGCAATGCGCGTCGTTTTAGAGTCAATCAAAGGCCGTGCGGACACGTGTTAGGCACAGTCACAGTCGAGGAGAAGGCAATGCGCGTCGTCCCTGAGTAAATCAGTGGCAATGTGGACTTGACACAAGCATCGTCGGAGTGGAGCGGGCGGCGATGGAGGGCGTCCCGCAGTCGATCAGAGGCCGTGGGGACACGTGTTTGGCACGGTCACAGTCGAGAAGGAGGCAATGCGCGTCGTCCGAGAGTGATTCGGTGGCAATGTGGACTTGACACAAGCATCGTCGGAGTGGAGCGGGCGGCGATGGAGGGCGTCCCGCAGTCGATCGGAGGCCGTAGGGACTTGTGTTGGGCACGGTCACGGTCGGGCAAAATGCAATGCGCGTCGTCCCCGAGTTCATTGATAGCTGGGGACCCGACACATGCATCGTTGGAGTAAAGCGGGAGGTGGTGAAGGGCGTCCCGACGTCGATCAGAGGCCTTTTGCTCGACTGTGACCGTGCCCAACACGTCTCCCAACGGCCTCTGACCTACTGCGATGCGCCCTCCAGCGCCCCTTGCTTTACTCTAACGATACTCGTGTCAAGTCCCCACTGCCACCGATCGACTCCGGGACGACGCGCATTGCCTTTTGCTCGACCGTTACCGAGCCCAACACGTGTCCCCACGGACTTCAATCGACTGCGGGACGTTCTTAAGCGCCCCTTGCTTTACTCTTACGATGCTCGTGTCGAGTCCCCACTCCCACCGATCGACACTGGGACGTCGCGCATCGCCTTCTGCTCGACTGTGACCGCGCCAAACACGTGTCCTCACGACCTTAGATCGACTGCGGGACACCCTCCGACGCCTCCTGCTCTCCTCTAACGATGCTCGTGTCCAGTCCCCACTGCCACTGATCGACTCTGGGACGACGCGCATTGCCTTTTGCTCGATTGTGACCGTGCCAAACACGCGTCCTTACGACCTCAGATCGACTGCGGGACACCCCCCAGCGCCTCCTGCGCCACTCTAACGATGCTCGTGTCCAGTCCCCACTGCCACTGATCGACTCCGGGACGACGCGCATTGCCTTCTGCTCGACTGTGACCGTGCCTCACACGAGTCCCCACTGCCTCTGAACGACTCTGGGACGACGCGCATTGCCTTTCGCTTGACTAAGACCGTGCCCCACACAAGTCCCCACTGCCACTGATGTGACGTCCCAGACGCACTAGTCAACAAAAAAAAACAATTCTTAACGTTGACGCACGCGGAGCGACACTGCAATAACGGAGCCCTGTTTTATTTGAGGGACCCGGGCCCCCGCTATGGATTATATTCGTCGTTTAGGATGATATGGGGTAACGTAAATGAGCGTCTTACCTTTAGTCGAGGTAGATGGTCTCTGGTTCGGAGTCCAGGTCGATAACTTCCGGCTCTTCTACCCAGTCGTATACGGTTGGTACAGGGAACAGCTTCCTCCTAATGTCGATTTGCTCGTATAACAGCCCCTCGCTGACTCTAGTAACCGTCTGTATGACTTCACGTTCTACCCCGTGAGTTGAGAACGGGTGGTCAACCTTGGGTTGGCTGGATGCGTGCGACGAGAAAGAGCCCGATTCTTCGTTAGAGCTAGGTTGTGTATAGATCGGAAGGATCTCTACTGGACCGTTGATACGTTTGATTCTGGCTTGTAATATAGCTTGCTTCTTAGCCTGTAGTCGTCGGCCTGCGCGATGTCTATTCTTACGACCGTGACGTTTACTGGACTTTGACATCTACCGATATAGAAAGGGGTGGGAGTTAATTAACTTGGAAAAGCTAGTTTTACAAGCTTAATTAAGTCAGCGTCTCCGCTAACAACCAATGTTAATGTGGGTAAAAGGGAATTACCTTGGGTTATTCACTGACTCTAGTTTTAGGTTCAAGAAATGAGAACTCGATGAAATAAATCTATGTGTTTAGTATATTGTTACAGATAATTCGAAAAAGGTACAATGTTTAGTATTCTAGTCGCGTATATTAAGAGTTTACGTTAAACAGAGCGCTTAAGCTATAGCGAATGTATACTAGTTCTAAACGTGCAAGTCAACTGTGCGACTCGTAGAGATTTACAAGAACTAGCGAATGTGTACAAGTTCTAAACGTGCAAGCTAACTGTGTAACTCGTAGAGATTTACAAGAACTCGACTGGTCTGCTTGAAGCGCGGATGAGAAGTGATGTCCAGGGTGCGAAGCGTCGACCGTCTCAGCTCTCGAGTGTCCTGGTGCGCATGCGCGGGGCGATGGTGCGCGCGCTGCTGGCCTGCCTTGACGCGCTCGGTGTCACGTAGGCGCGCGTGACGTCAGAGCCTTGGAATGCGGCTCTTTGTTGGCGGAGTCCCGTTAGGTCCGACCTGTTGCTGCCTGCCTGCGTGCACGTGTTCGGGGTCCGGCGCCGACTTGTCGCTGCCTGCCTGCTTGCACGTGTTTGGGGCCTGACGTCATGCTGTGAGGGTTGTCTGGTTTATGGCCCTGTTGTAAACCGGTCCCTGGCTAAGTGCGGGTCTGGCTTTCATCCCTGTTTATGGGGGTCGAGTAGAACAGGTTTTTCCCGCTCGACCCTTGGCCTTTGTTCTGAGTTGGCGTCGGTCCGTCGGCCTGGGCTGGAATTGCTTGGCTCAGTTTCTCCTCGGGTATCGGATCGCCGTGTCGATGTTTCCTCTTAAGTGCTTCTCGGTACTTGGGCGATTTATTGCTTCCGTCTGTTTATTGTACCGAGGTCCGGGGCTGTTTAGTCTAGAGCGTATCTTAACTATGCAAAATCTTATCTTTACTAGGATGAACGCTCAGCGGGTGTTTATGTTAGGGTTCGCCTACGAACCTTTGTTTAAGTGCTTCGAGTCCCGCTGGCCGCTCTGGTTACAGTTATTTATTTATTCTAACAAATGTGGTTATTCCTAAGAAGTGCACGTGGTCGAGCGCTGGACGTGCGGAATGTCACGTAGGCCTGCTGAAGGCGTATTTCGGATGAAGGGATAAGGTTTCCCTTTTGCGCGTCGATGACGTGTACTCCTTTTATGTAATACATATATGAGTATATTATATTTATGGGTAAGTTTATACGATTGTTTATTATATCGTTTATTTTATCATTCGTAATAAGACGGCATGATAATTATGAGTATGCATATGTATGTGTACATTCCTAAATAGCGCGATGTGCGTGTATTTCTCATAGTGTAGTATATGATGAGCGGGCGAGCCAAGATGGCGGCCTCTTAGCACGACTGTGAATATGGCTTGCTGCCTGGTGCTTTCTGCCGGGTACCCCATGTTGCCTTGCTCTTCGCTTATGAGATATTATAATGTATTCCTATATCTTAGGTATAATACAAGTATGTGTTATGCTAATAGTAGTATACTCGAGGTAAGAGAGCAACAGTTTTAGTATGATAATAGGAAAAATATATATATGGTAGACGTTCTTCCGGGGACGTCACACCCCCCTCCTTATTTGAAGGAAATAAGTTTTATTTCCGTAAAAGATCTTAGCGGCGTTCACTAAACCAAGTTAAGATCTTTTGCTCTCTGTTGTGCTCTTTCCTCGAGCTTCTTCAACTCTATGTCAGAATTCGAGTCTAGATTTTCTGGAAAGTGAATTGACTGTGACGGAACGTGGTAAATTATTTTATTCAGTGGTTCCGTCTGCTCCTGGGCGTCAGTCGTCATTGGTTGATCGGTCTTTTGTCCTCGTAGGTGCATTAACAGATGCGTCACCGAGTCCCACAGTGAGGCTATCAAGTGGTAACTGCATCCATATGCTGTGTGGAGCGTGTAACCATGTATGCATGTGTCGATTAAGAATTTCAGCAGTGCCCACACGGCCCAGATCCCCCATATTCCTCCGACAACACTCCCGAAGGTGGTGAATCCAGTAAATAGTCTTTTTGCCGTTGATTCTGCTATTCGCGTTAGAGTCTTTTCGTCTAACAAGTTATACATATTGATTGTTCCCGTCCCGATGGTCTCGCCTCGGGCGCCTCTGGATATGGTGTCGAGTAGTGCAGGTTTTTCTGCTGGAAACATGATGTGTTCCCGTAATTCTTGCAATTCCTCCTCAGTGTAAATTCCGCTTGATCCCAGGGGTCCAGGATTACTATATTTCCAATTCATGTTTGTCAAGGGCTTGAGTTTCTGCGGTACCTTGGCTTCGGATGCCCTAGGTGTGAACTTGTACCACGTCTCTTCTACCTTAAACATTGGCGGCACGACCTCGTTGCAGCTCCTCCTGGTTCCGGTCTTCACGAGAATCCTCGATTTGGGTCGCAGGAACATGCTCTCATTTTGGTGATTCACAGGAAGATCATTGTAACATTCTGCCGTCTTGCGGAATTCCACTTCTACTGGGATGCATTTCATAATATAGATTACTTCGCCGGCTATTGTTGCAAAATAGCCGGGGCCCTTCATTAGGTTAAAGGCAAAACTGTCAGGTGATAATTCAGCGAGATTTAATGCATTTTTCAGCACCTGTTGTTCTAATTTACATTTCTGCTCGATCACGTCCCTGTATAAGTTGGTGGTCTGCGTTCTGATGTGTTTTCCTACATAAATGAATTTTGAATTGATGTATGAAAAGATGTCGATGTTTGATACTGCTAATCTTGATCGTTGTTTGAAGACTTCCGTTGGATTGGTCTCAAAGATAAATAGACGGGGGTGCTCTGTGTTTATGATTTTATAGCCGCAAATGGTGGCTCTGGACCTTTCCATTAGCGCGAAGGTTGTGTCACCCGTCTGTAGCGAGTAAACGGTTGGAGAGTCCGTCGCGTTCGTTCGGTCTGCGTATCCCGTGTATAGTACGTCATATTTGTCAAATTTACATTCGTCGAGGGGCGTTGTTGTCCAGTAGGTATGGCCACCCTCATCGTCGATGCACTGCCCGTCTCCAAAAGGGCAGGTTGTTCCACTCTTCAGCAAAATTTGATTGTTGGAGATCTTGACGTTCGCCGTGTACGAGTAGACCGAAATCTTGATTACTGCCTGCACGACAGCGCTTTCCCACTGTCCATAACCGTCATTGTAATATTGCCCTTGGCAGGTACCGTCAGAGGTAAGGCTGCCGGCCAAGGTGGCGTCGCGTAGCGTCGTTACGTTTGTTGGGATCTCGACCAAATGCGTCTGTGACCCGAGGGTTAGCGTACCTGTGCGATGTAGCGTCTCGCATGCTTCCCTTGAGATTCTTGGAAGGTAAGCCTTTCTTCCTCCGTCGGTCACCGAGTTGTGTGAAAATTGTCCGCATCGATAAACTGTTCTGTCGATCTCCACTTTGCATTGTAAGACTTGCGCCTGTTTGTATTCCGTGAGTTGGAGCAATTGTATAAACGTTCGTTCGTTTTGTGTCTTGTCGTGTTCCAAATCACATTGGTCGATGTCTAGTAGATTTATAGTTGTTACGTTAAGGGCAGCTCCGCCACAGTCATACCCGATTAATGCATGGGCCCCCTTCAACCAACAAATGGTAGTGAGGAGTACGAGGACGGACCTCATGGCTGGGGTTTGCATTGACCCTGTAACGTATGTCATAATACCTATAAATTCTGACGTCTACTCCTAAATCTGCTTAGTGTACAAAATTATACGGCGTCTTTGAACATCTGACTGCCTACATAGTTAACAATTGGGCCGGAGACGGTGTACTTGGACACTTCGCCGTCCATGCCTTTACCTACGTATGTGTACGCTTCGTTCAGGTCTGGGTGAAATAGCACTGATATGTGGGTTTCGTCCGGGCGGGCGAAAAACACATCTAATACTTGATCTACTATGCCTCTTTGGCTGCGAATTCTTTTATAATACGTTCTGTAGTCGCCTTCACCCAAATCTGTTATTTTTATCATTTCCCTAAGTAATGACTTGAAAGCTTCATTGGCCTTAAAATATAGTGTTATTGTAACCTTGTACATTATGATTTTAATGTTTGTGACTGGGTATGGTAGTGTCTGCGGCTTTTCAATGAAAACTACTTCGAGGTGATCGTCTTCCTCATTAGCCGGGAGCTTCATTATATTATTGTGTTCTTACTTTCTAGTGATTCCTGTGGACAGAATAATAAAGGATAGGTGCGATTATGCCTTTGCCTTTTTCAGTTTGTCCAGGTGGACCACCCTAGTTCTATTTTCAACAAGAATTTTTACATTATTACTGGGAAGAACTTCTATTACTTCGTGCGGACCAGTATAATGGTCAGCGAATTTGTTCTTTCTGGGCTCCTTTAGGAGGAACACCAGATCTCCTGGTTTTAATTGTAGCAATTTGATTTTATTATCATAGTAACGTTTATACTTGTGTTTTGCTTGAGTTAAATTCTCTGCTGCGAGAGTCTGTATTTCATGGAGATTTTTACATAAATCTAACAAGTAGCCTTCGTACGTCCTATCTGATATGGTTTCTATTGCTGCGTAGCTCGAGGGCACTCTTGCCTCTCGGCCGAACACTAATTCGTACGGTGAAAACCTTGTGCTTTCATGAGTACTGGTATTATATGAAAACATTGCTAACTCTAGCCACTCGTCCCAGTCGTTCTTATCCGTAACGAACTGCTTCAAATATTCTATTAGAACGTGGTGTGTGACGTCCCCGGAAGAACGTCTACCATATATATATTTTTCCTATTATCATACTAAAACTGTTGCTCTCTTACCTCGAGTATACTACTATTAGCACAACACATACTTGTATTATACCTAAGATATAGGAATACATTATAATATCTCATAAGCGAAGAGCAAGGCAACATGGGGTACCCGGCAGAAAGCACCAGGCAGCAAGCCATATTCACAGTCGTGCTAAGAGGCCGCCATCTTGGCTCGCCCGCTCATCATATACTACACTATGAGAAATACACGCACATCGCGCTATTTAGGAATGTACACATACATATGCATACTCATAATTATCATGCCGTCTTATTACGAATGATAAAATAAACGATATAATAAACAATCGTATAAACTTACCCATAAATATAATATACTCATATATGTATTACATAAAAGGAGTACACGTCATCGACGCGCAAAAGGGAAACCTTATCCCTTCATCCGAAATACGCCTTCAGCAGGCCTACGTGACATTCCGCACGTCCAGCGCTCGACCACGTGCACTTCTTAGGAATAACCACATTTGTTAGAATAAATAAATAACTGTAACCAGAGCGGCCAGCGGGACTCGAAGCACTTAAACAAAGGTTCGTAGGCGAACCCTAACATAAACACCCGCTGAGCGTTCATCCTAGTAAAGATAAGATTTTGCATAGTTAAGATACGCTCTAGACTAAACAGCCCCGGACCTCGGTACAATAAACAGACGGAAGCAATAAATCGCCCAAGTACCGAGAAGCACTTAAGAGGAAACATCGACACGGCGATCCGATACCCGAGGAGAAACTGAGCCAAGCAATTCCAGCCCAGGCCGACGGACCGACGCCAACTCAGAACAAAGGCCAAGGGTCGAGCGGGAAAAACCTGTTCTACTCGACCCCCATAAACAGGGATGAAAGCCAGACCCGCACTTAGCCAGGGACCGGTTTACAACAGGGCCATAAACCAGACAACCCTCACAGCATGACGTCAGGCCCCAAACACGTGCAAGCAGGCAGGCAGCGACAAGTCGGCGCCGGACCCCGAACACGTGCACGCAGGCAGGCAGCAACAGGTTGGACCTAACGGGACTCCGCCAACAAAGAGCCGCATTCCAAGGCTCTGACGTCACGCGCGCCTACGTGACACCGAGCGCGTCAAGGCAGGCCAGCAGCGCGCGCACCATCGCCCCGCGCATGCGCACCAGGACACTCGAGAGCTGAGACGGTCGACGCTTCGCACCCTGGACAACACTTCTCATCCGCGCTTCAAGCAGACCAGTCGAGTTCTTGTAAATCTCTACGAGTTACACAGTTAGCTTGCACGTTTAGAACTTGTACACATTCGCTAGTTCTTGTAAATCTCTACGAGTCGCACAGTTGACTTGCACGTTTAGAACTAGTATACATTCGCTATAGCTTAAGCGCTCTGTTTAACGTAAACTCTTAATATACGCGACTAGAATACTAAACATTGTACCTTTTTCGAATTATCTGTAACAATATACTAAACACAAAGATTTATTTCATCGAGTTCTCATTTCTTGAACCTAAAACTAGAGTCAGTGAATAACCCAAGGTAATTCCCTTTTACCCACATTAACATTGGTTGTTAGCGGAGACGCTGACTTAATTAAGCTTGTAAAACTAGCTTTTCCAAGTTAATTAACTCCCACCCCTTTCTATATCGGTAGATGTCAAAGTCCAGTAAACGTCACGGTCGTAAGAATAGACATCGCGCAGGCCGACGACTACAGGCTAAGAAGCAAGCTATATTACAAGCCAGAATCAAACGTATCAACGGTCCAGTAGAGATCCTTCCGATCTATACACAACCTAGCTCTAACGAAGAATCGGGCTCTTTCTCGTCGCACGCATCCAGCCAACCCAAGGTTGACCACCCGTTCTCAACTCACGGGGTAGAACGTGAAGTCATACAGACGGTTACTAGAGTCAGCGAGGGGCTGTTATACGAGCAAATCGACATTAGGAGGAAGCTGTTCCCTGTACCAACCGTATACGACTGGGTAGAAGAGCCGGAAGTTATCGACCTGGACTCCGAACCAGAGACCATCTACCTCGACTAAAGGTAAGACGCTCATTTACGTTACCCCATATCATCCTAAACGACGAATATAATCCATAGCGGGGGCCCGGGTCCCTCAAATAAAACAGGGCTCCGTTATTGCAGTGTCGCTCCGCGTGCGTCAACGTTAAGAATTGTTTTTTTTTGTTGACTAGTGCGTCTGGGACGTCACAGGCAATAAAATTTCTGGTGGCAGCGGTGGGATTCGTTTAAAAATTGATTTTGTTAAAATCCGAATTCAACTAAAAATAATCGGTGCGAGTTATTAAAGACGAGATCCGCGAAAGTAGCAAAGACAGTGAACCGAACTTCGCAACACACGCGTAACGGGAGTAGCAAGAAAACTCACCTCAGCCGCAAAGAACGCGATCGGGACGAACGCACAAACTACGGACGGAATCGTGAAATAACGCTCGACAAATACAATAAAAGCGAATCACACGGGGACTCCACACGCTTGAGATTATTTCTATAAATAGGATAAAGATTCACACGCGAAACCAATATGCCTATCGAAACTAGAACAGGTAGCAAAAAGGAAAGCGGCGCATCAGTAGATGATAGCTTACAACTTAAATATACGGAGACCGATATAGAATTCATAAAACAGGAGGTTTCCAATAAGGAAAAGAGGCTCCAAAAAGAAAAAGAAGCGTTAGAGGAACGTCAAGCAGAAATAGATAAGAAGTCAAAACATCTTAGCGAACAATTCAGACAACAAGAAGCTGAATTAGAGAAAAAACAGCGCGCGATTGAATCGAGTAAAGACGCGGGGTTATCCGAAGAAGTTCAAAAGAAACTTGCCAGGCTCGCCGAGCTCGAGGCGAAAGAAATCGCGAACGCAAATACAAAAACGCAGCGGCACAACCCGACCGAGGGCCCCGCGCAAGACGTACCACATCCTACACAGCCAACAAAAGGCATAGTAGAAGAAATCAAATATCCTACGCAGTTCAAAACGAGCAAGGTAGACGATTCTAAAAATCCTGCACAGCTCTCCGCGAGCGTGACAGACGTTAAAATTAGGGACACTAACGAAGCGACGGGCCGTTCGAAAATGGATGAACCGCGGTTAGGTCCTGTAGAGGACACACAGCTGTCCGAACTTCTCCGTAAGAAGGCAGAAATAGATCGGGAAGTACAACTTCTCGTAGCGCAAAATTCACGCGGCACAGATAGGGCAGTTACCCAAAGCATAGAATTAGCCACAGACGCTACATTTAAGGAACCCGGTCCAGTGTGTACGCGGAGTAAGGATGAATTAAGGTTAGAAGCAGAAATTCTGCACTTCAAAAAGAAGGCAGAAAGAAAGAAAGGCGACTTAAGAAAATCCGTGGCGCCTCAAAAACCTAACCCTGTGGACAGTTACCGCCCTGATCCACTCAGCAGAGGAGCGATTGGTAGAAACGCCCTCAATTCAGAAAATGATCACATTTCAATAAAGTCAGTGGTTTCCGTCCCAACTGACGATGAAGATTTGAATTTAGAAGCAGAAGCGTTAGCTAGAGAAGCGTTGATCAGACGCATTCAAAAAGAGAACCGCGAGAAACTCAAAAATCTACGCGGAGGAATAGCAGGTCCGGACCTGGGACCTCAAGAATTAGGTGAGCCAGGCGTGCCGGAAGAATTAGTCCTCGATAAGGACTTAGAAATACGATTACGCGAGCAAGAGATTTGGGAGCGCGAATTAGAATTGCAGGAGCAAGAACTCGCGTACCAGGCCGCGTTAGCAGATCCGTACCGGGAGAGAAGGAGGAAATTAGCTGAGCGCGAGGAACAGTTAAAGAAAAGGGAGCAGGCCCTGAAGGATAAGATCTCGGGAATCACCCGCCCCCAAGTTACTCAAGTCGTTAACGCCGAGCAGGCACCCGTTCCTCCTACTCTGCCGTTAGCGGAGCAATCCATATCGGTTAAAGACGCGTTAGCGGTAGTCCCAAAATTTGACGGGAAAAACATCACCGTAATGCAGTTTAATCGGGCGTGCAAGAGGGCACTCGAGATGGTAACACCCAGCTTGGAGGGGTACCTCACGCGCCTCATCAGAAGCAAGCTCGCCGATCGAGCATACGCAGTAATCGAAGACGAGAGTTTTGCAACCCTGCAAGGACTCTTGGACAAACTCACGGAAGTGTTCGCGCCCATTAGATCCGCGAATCATTACCGTGGAGAGCTTGGTCAGCTGTATAAATACGCTGATGAACACGTGCTAGATTACATAGGGAGAACCCGCGACATAAAAACGGGATTAATAGAAGCGGAACGAAGAAAGAACCGCGAGCTAACCAATGCAGAGATAATCAGGTTAGATGAGGAAGTCTGCGAGGCATTTGTCGGCGGACTACCGAGCGACTGCCGGAATGCAGTATTGATCAAAGGTTACTCCAACCTGAAGACAGCCTACGAAAGGGCTATAGATGCCAGCAAGGCATTAGAATTAGATAGAGATCGGGCTAGGAGCCGCGGCGCGAGCAGGGCCGAGAGTAATAACGCAGAGCCGTGTAAACATTGCGGCCGTAGTAATCACCTAACCGATCAGTGCCGAGCGACTAGGAGACCCGCGGTAAGCAGACCCGTGGAAAATAGAGAATCGTGTACGCTGTGCGGGCGGTCGACCCACAGCACAGCAAATTGTTACAAAAACAAACCGCCGTCGAGCCAACAGTCGACAGCGCGAAATACCAACGTAGTCGAATGTAGCTACTGCAAGAGCATAGGACATTCATACAACGAATGCCGTAAACGTAGATACCATGAAACAATTAGCCGAAACAACTCGGGAAACGGAGCAGGGCCCTCGGGGAACACTGGCAGCCCCCGAGTAACAAGGGCCAATGCCATAGAGACAGAGGAGGTGGAAACAGGTCCATCTGCCTCTACTTAAAAGGAAAAATACCTACAGTAAACTTAGATTCCAAAGATACGAAAACCGCAATAGACTTCATGATAGATACGGGAGCGGAGGCCAATATCGTAAAGGCCTCTAATGTAAAGGACTTTCGTAAAGTGAACCCCAAGAGGCGTATCACTATTATAGGAATAGGAGACGTACCACACTATAGTTTAGGAGCAACGGAATTGGAAATGTTTGGTTTCAAAACGGATTTTCACGTAGTTGAGAATACCTTTCCCATCAAAAGTGACGGTATCCTAGGGTCAGCTTTCCTTACCCAGTTCGAAGCCAATGTTAACTACGCGGACCAATGCCTCGAAGTACTGAACAAAGCCGTTTATTTTAATGATAGAGAAACCGTCCTCGTGCCCAAGCGTACGAACATAGCCTTCCCTATTAAAATTAGTGAAGATAGTATCAAAGAAGGATATGTACCCCTTCTTGACAGTTGCAAGGGAGTCTATATAGGGAACGCTATTGTTAAGGATGACGGAGGTAGGGCAACGATCCGCGCGGTAAACACCACGGAGGAGGACAAACTTATACCAGTCCCCACCGTAGAACTGTTGGATACGAGCGAAGCAATACCGTTAGGGGAGACCGAACACATTACCATAAACAAATGTTCGATAACAGACGTTACTGACTCCTACGAGAAACTCTCTAGACGCTCCGAAACTATTACGAAATTATTGAGATTAGATCATCTTAACGATGAGGAAAAAGACAGTGTAGCCAGGATAGTTCGAGAAAACGCAGATGTCTTTCATCTGCCGGACGACAAGCTCCGATGCACAGGTGTCATGAAACATAAAATAGCTACCACCGATGACCTACCGGTGCACGCTAAGCAATACAGATTTCCGCCCGTCCACAAGGACGAAATAGCTAGGCAGGTGACCGAAATGGAACAGAATGGCGTAATCAAGCCATCGGTATCGCCTTACAGTTCGCCACTTTGGATCGTACCGAAAAAGGCCGATTCGAAGGGAAATAAGAGATGGAGGATCGTGATAGATTATCGTAAATTGAACGAAAAAACGATAGGTGACGCATATCCGTTGCCCAACATCACCGAAATCCTTGACCAGTTAGGGAATGCCCGGTATTTTTCGGTATTCGATTTAGCATCGGGCTTTCATCAAATACAAATGGACGAGAAGGACGCTCCCAAAACCGCCTTCTCGACACCGCACGGGCATTATGAATTCACGCGTATGCCATTCGGGCTGAAGAATGCGCCAGCTACTTTCCAGAGACTAATGGACCAAGTGTTGTTAGGATCGCAGGGCATAGAGCTGTTCGTATACCTGGATGACATAGTAATATACGCGTCTACTTTAGAAGAACACGAGCGAAAAGTCACGCGATTAATGAGTAGATTGCGGAAGGCAAACCTAGCCTTACAACCAGACAAGTGTGAATTTCTCAGACACGAGGTTACTTACTTAGGACACGTGATCAGCGACGTAGGTGTGGAACCGGACCCAAAGAAAATCGAGTCCGTGAAAAAATTTCCAGTTCCCAAAAATGCTAAGAACATCAAGCAATTTTTAGGGCTAGCAGGTTATTACAGACGGTTCATACCGGGTTTTTCTAAGATCGCGAAACCGCTCACTAACCTTCTCAAAAAAGGGGAAAGCTTCGAATGGAAAGAACAACACCAATCAGCTTTTGAGTTATTACGCGACAGGTTATGCGAGAAACCGATCCTGCAGTACCCAGATTTCGAGCGACCTTTCCTGGTCACAACGGACGCGTCCGGTTATGCAATCGGGGGTGTCCTGAGTCAGGGAGAAATTGGGAAAGATTTACCTATATCGTACGTATCACGGGTGTTAACATCAGCCGAAAAAAATTACTCTACGTTCGAGAAGGAACTTTTAGCAGTAGTTTGGTGCGTGAATTACTTTAGACCGTACCTCTACGGCAGAGAATTTACCGTAATATCTGACCAAAAAGCCTTGTCATGGTTTCATAAAAATAAAAGCCCATGTGCACGACTCATTAGGTGGAAGACCCTCCTAGCTGAGTTTCAGTGCACAATAAAATATAAGGAGGGGCGTGCGAATACGAACGCCGACGCCCTCTCCAGAAATCCGGTCGACGATACGGATCCAGCCCCGTTGGACCCCGAACTCGCGATCATACAGACACTAGAGTTAGATACGACAGACGAGACCGACACCACAAACGAAGACATTTTCGAGCTACCTCCGGTCACGACCGAAATGACAGGAGACCTATTTACAGTAGATGAAAATTTCTCGCTGGTGCATTGCGTAGCTGAGGACCTGCATATGGGAGCCGGCATCGCAGTGCAATTCCGGGAGAAATTTGGTAGACTTGACGAACTGAAACAACAGAACGCCAAGGTAGGTGAAGTGGCTCAGCTTCAGGTGGGCAGGCGGTTCGTTTATTATCTAATAACAAAAAAACGTAGCAACGATAAGCCTACGTTGAAAAATCTAGAAAAAGCCCTGATTCAACTCAGGCGCACGTGCAAAAGAAATGCAGACTATCGTCTCGCGATGCCCAGGATAGGTTGTGGTCTTGACAAACTGTCCTGGAAGACCGTAATAAAACTAATCAACAAGGTGTTCAAACAACCTTTCAAGATACATATATACGCTTTGCCTCCACCCAACGTTGAGACCACTGAGCCAACCTCGACAGACAATCGGGAAAGTTCACCTCTGGGACAGTTCGGAAACGAGCCGCCCCAATATCAAAGCACGGGTTTAGACCCTATAGTCGAAACGATGGAGCAGGAGAAAGGGGGGGACACCAGTAGAATTTCCCTTCCGGAAGCGTCGACGAGTTTAGATCACAGGGACAAAGCCTTTGACGTAATAGGCCAGGACACCCCTGTAGAAAATCAAGCAACCGATGCTGATGAAGACTCAGATTCAGGTTCCGAGCACGGTAACGAGCATGAATGCGTCGACAGCGACGTAAGCGACTCCGACGAAATCATAGAACCAGGTTCGCAGCCCTACGAGCTCGCTGCAGACCCCGAATTAAAGATCACTAGGAGTAAGGAGAACTTATCAATTCATAAAGGGAACATGGTCTGTTTCGTCTCGCAGCAGGGTGAACCTATAGACCGCGGAGCGCACGATCTATTCAGTAAATTCAAGATACCAAAATTAGAGGACTTAGCACTAGGAAGAGCTAGGCTAATGCAAAAGGACAATAGAAACATTATATGTTTGCCAATCAAAGAATCAACAAAAAGACACCTCGACAGAGAAATATTTAAAGAAGCTCTGGCATCTCTGTTAGACGTAATTATGGAAATAGAGTTAGCAGAAATAGCACTAGCCAGAACAGCATTCATAGATAATATTTCGTGGAAGGAAATTTTAAATAGGATAAAAATCGCACTCAGCGATTGTCCTTGCACGCTGACTATTTACGAAGACTTGATTCAAACTCCGGCGGAGGAGCTTAGGGCCGGAATTATTCAAGAAAATCATGAATCTGCGCTAGGGGGTCACAAGGGGGTGACCAAAACTTACCGTAGAATTAGACAAAAGTACGCATGGCCGAATATGAAACGCCAGGTACAAGATTATATAGGCAGGTGTTGGCAGTGCGCCACTAGGAAGCTCACGCGAGTAAAGCATAAGCAACCAATGGTAATAACAGATACTCCTGACGCCGCCTTTGAAAAAATCTCCATGGACGTTGTGGGCCCTCTGCCCATTACAGAACGAGGAAATAGTCATATTTTAACAATCCAAGACCTCCTCACCAAATACTCGCTAGCAATCCCGTTGAAAGAAACCGACTCGGTGGCAATCGCTGATGGCTTGGTAAAAAACTTCATTTGTATTTACGGCGCACCCCGTCATATCCTCACGGATCAGGGCGCCAATTTAACTAGCTCACTGATGAAGGCGATCACAAAGCGATTTAGAATAACACAAAACAGGACCACAGCTTTCCACCCGCAGTCAAATGGCTCGATTGAAAGGTCACACCACGTTCTAATAGAATATTTGAAGCAGTTCGTTACGGACAAGAACGACTGGGACGAGTGGCTAGAGTTAGCAATGTTTTCATATAATACCAGTACTCATGAAAGCACAAGGTTTTCACCGTACGAATTAGTGTTCGGCCGAGAGGCAAGAGTGCCCTCGAGCTACGCAGCAATAGAAACCATATCAGATAGGACGTACGAAGGCTACTTGTTAGATTTATGTAAAAATCTCCATGAAATACAGACTCTCGCAGCAGAGAATTTAACTCAAGCAAAACACAAGTATAAACGTTACTATGATAATAAAATCAAATTGCTACAATTAAAACCAGGAGATCTGGTGTTCCTCCTAAAGGAGCCCAGAAAGAACAAATTCGCTGACCATTATACTGGTCCGCACGAAGTAATAGAAGTTCTTCCCAGTAATAATGTAAAAATTCTTGTTGAAAATAGAACTAGGGTGGTCCACCTGGACAAACTGAAAAAGGCAAAGGCATAATCGCACCTATCCTTTATTATTCTGTCCACAGGAATCACTAGAAAGTAAGAACACAATAATATAATGAAGCTCCCGGCTAATGAGGAAGACGATCATCTCGAAGTAGTTTTCATTGAAAAGCCGCAGACACTACCATACCCAGTCACAAACATTAAAATCATAATGTACAAGGTTACAATAACACTATATTTTAAGGCCAATGAAGCTTTCAAGTCATTACTTAGGGAAATGATAAAAATAACAGATTTGGGTGAAGGCGACTACAGAACGTATTATAAAAGAATTCGCAGCCAAAGAGGCATAGTAGATCAAGTATTAGATGTGTTTTTCGCCCGCCCGGACGAAACCCACATATCAGTGCTATTTCACCCAGACCTGAACGAAGCGTACACATACGTAGGTAAAGGCATGGACGGCGAAGTGTCCAAGTACACCGTCTCCGGCCCAATTGTTAACTATGTAGGCAGTCAGATGTTCAAAGACGCCGTATAATTTTGTACACTAAGCAGATTTAGGAGTAGACGTCAGAATTTATAGGTATTATGACATACGTTACAGGGTCAATGCAAACCCCAGCCATGAGGTCCGTCCTCGTACTCCTCACTACCATTTGTTGGTTGAAGGGGGCCCATGCATTAATCGGGTATGACTGTGGCGGAGCTGCCCTTAACGTAACAACTATAAATCTACTAGACATCGACCAATGTGATTTGGAACACGACAAGACACAAAACGAACGAACGTTTATACAATTGCTCCAACTCACGGAATACAAACAGGCGCAAGTCTTACAATGCAAAGTGGAGATCGACAGAACAGTTTATCGATGCGGACAATTTTCACACAACTCGGTGACCGACGGAGGAAGAAAGGCTTACCTTCCAAGAATCTCAAGGGAAGCATGCGAGACGCTACATCGCACAGGTACGCTAACCCTCGGGTCACAGACGCATTTGGTCGAGATCCCAACAAACGTAACGACGCTACGCGACGCCACCTTGGCCGGCAGCCTTACCTCTGACGGTACCTGCCAAGGGCAATATTACAATGACGGTTATGGACAGTGGGAAAGCGCTGTCGTGCAGGCAGTAATCAAGATTTCGGTCTACTCGTACACGGCGAACGTCAAGATCTCCAACAATCAAATTTTGCTGAAGAGTGGAACAACCTGCCCTTTTGGAGACGGGCAGTGCATCGACGATGAGGGTGGCCATACCTACTGGACAACAACGCCCCTCGACGAATGTAAATTTGACAAATATGACGTACTATACACGGGATACGCAGACCGAACGAACGCGACGGACTCTCCAACCGTTTACTCGCTACAGACGGGTGACACAACCTTCGCGCTAATGGAAAGGTCCAGAGCCACCATTTGCGGCTATAAAATCATAAACACAGAGCACCCCCGTCTATTTATCTTTGAGACCAATCCAACGGAAGTCTTCAAACAACGATCAAGATTAGCAGTATCAAACATCGACATCTTTTCATACATCAATTCAAAATTCATTTATGTAGAAAAACACATCAGAACGCAGACCACCAACTTATACAGGGACGTGATCGAGCAGAAATGTAAATTAGAACAACAGGTGCTGAAAAATGCATTAAATCTCGCTGAATTATCACCTGACAGTTTTGCCTTTAACCTAATGAAGGGCCCCGGCTATTTTGCAACAATAGCCGGCGAAGTAATCTATATTATGAAATGCATCCCAGTAGAAGTGGAATTCCGCAAGACGGCAGAATGTTACAATGATCTTCCTGTGAATCACCAAAATGAGAGCATGTTCCTGCGACCCAAATCGAGGATTCTCGTGAAGACCGGAACCAGGAGGAGCTGCAACGAGGTCGTGCCGCCAATGTTTAAGGTAGAAGAGACGTGGTACAAGTTCACACCTAGGGCATCCGAAGCCAAGGTACCGCAGAAACTCAAGCCCTTGACAAACATGAATTGGAAATATAGTAATCCTGGACCCCTGGGATCAAGCGGAATTTACACTGAGGAGGAATTGCAAGAATTACGGGAACACATCATGTTTCCAGCAGAAAAACCTGCACTACTCGACACCATATCCAGAGGCGCCCGAGGCGAGACCATCGGGACGGGAACAATCAATATGTATAACTTGTTAGACGAAAAGACTCTAACGCGAATAGCAGAATCAACGGCAAAAAGACTATTTACTGGATTCACCACCTTCGGGAGTGTTGTCGGAGGAATATGGGGGATCTGGGCCGTGTGGGCACTGCTGAAATTCTTAATCGACACATGCATACATGGTTACACGCTCCACACAGCATATGGATGCAGTTACCACTTGATAGCCTCACTGTGGGACTCGGTGACGCATCTGTTAATGCACCTACGAGGACAAAAGACCGATCAACCAATGACGACTGACGCCCAGGAGCAGACGGAACCACTGAATAAAATAATTTACCACGTTCCGTCACAGTCAATTCACTTTCCAGAAAATCTAGACTTGAATTCTGACATAGAGTTGAAGAAGCTCGAGGAAAGAGCACAACAGAGAGCAAAAGATCTTAACTTGGTTTAGTGAACGCCGCTAAGATCTTTTACGGAAATAAAACTTATTTCCTTCAAATAAGGAGGGGGGTGTGACGTCCCCGGAAGAACGTCTACCATATATATATTTTTCCTATTATCATACTAAAACTGTTGCTCTCTTACCTCGAGTATACTACTATTAGCACAACACATACTTGTATTATACCTAAGATATAGGAATACATTATAATATCTCATAAGCGAAGAGCAAGGCAACATGGGGTACCCGGCAGAAAGCACCAGGCAGCAAGCCATATTCACAGTCGTGCTAAGAGGCCGCCATCTTGGCTCGCCCGCTCATCATATACTACACTATGAGAAATACACGCACATCGCGCTATTTAGGAATGTACACATACATATGCATACTCATAATTATCATGCCGTCTTATTACGAATGATAAAATAAACGATATAATAAACAATCGTATAAACTTACCCATAAATATAATATACTCATATATGTATTACATAAAAGGAGTACACGTCATCGACGCGCAAAAGGGAAACCTTATCCCTTCATCCGAAATACGCCTTCAGCAGGCCTACGTGACATTCCGCACGTCCAGCGCTCGACCACGTGCACTTCTTAGGAATAACCACATTTGTTAGAATAAATAAATAACTGTAACCAGAGCGGCCAGCGGGACTCGAAGCACTTAAACAAAGGTTCGTAGGCGAACCCTAACATAAACACCCGCTGAGCGTTCATCCTAGTAAAGATAAGATTTTGCATAGTTAAGATACGCTCTAGACTAAACAGCCCCGGACCTCGGTACAATAAACAGACGGAAGCAATAAATCGCCCAAGTACCGAGAAGCACTTAAGAGGAAACATCGACACGGCGATCCGATACCCGAGGAGAAACTGAGCCAAGCAATTCCAGCCCAGGCCGACGGACCGACGCCAACTCAGAACAAAGGCCAAGGGTCGAGCGGGAAAAACCTGTTCTACTCGACCCCCATAAACAGGGATGAAAGCCAGACCCGCACTTAGCCAGGGACCGGTTTACAACAGGGCCATAAACCAGACAACCCTCACAGCATGACGTCAGGCCCCAAACACGTGCAAGCAGGCAGGCAGCGACAAGTCGGCGCCGGACCCCGAACACGTGCACGCAGGCAGGCAGCAACAGGTTGGACCTAACGGGACTCCGCCAACAAAGAGCCGCATTCCAAGGCTCTGACGTCACGCGCGCCTACGTGACACCGAGCGCGTCAAGGCAGGCCAGCAGCGCGCGCACCATCGCCCCGCGCATGCGCACCAGGACACTCGAGAGCTGAGACGGTCGACGCTTCGCACCCTGGACAACACTTCTCATCCGCGCTTCAAGCAGACCAGTCGAGTTCTTGTAAATCTCTACGAGTTACACAGTTAGCTTGCACGTTTAGAACTTGTACACATTCGCTAGTTCTTGTAAATCTCTACGAGTCGCACAGTTGACTTGCACGTTTAGAACTAGTATACATTCGCTATAGCTTAAGCGCTCTGTTTAACGTAAACTCTTAATATACGCGACTAGAATACTAAACATTGTACCTTTTTCGAATTATCTGTAACAATATACTAAACACAAAGATTTATTTCATCGAGTTCTCATTTCTTGAACCTAAAACTAGAGTCAGTGAATAACCCAAGGTAATTCCCTTTTACCCACATTAACATTGGTTGTTAGCGGAGACGCTGACTTAATTAAGCTTGTAAAACTAGCTTTTCCAAGTTAATTAACTCCCACCCCTTTCTATATCGGTAGATGTCAAAGTCCAGTAAACGTCACGGTCGTAAGAATAGACATCGCGCAGGCCGACGACTACAGGCTAAGAAGCAAGCTATATTACAAGCCAGAATCAAACGTATCAACGGTCCAGTAGAGATCCTTCCGATCTATACACAACCTAGCTCTAACGAAGAATCGGGCTCTTTCTCGTCGCACGCATCCAGCCAACCCAAGGTTGACCACCCGTTCTCAACTCACGGGGTAGAACGTGAAGTCATACAGACGGTTACTAGAGTCAGCGAGGGGCTGTTATACGAGCAAATCGACATTAGGAGGAAGCTGTTCCCTGTACCAACCGTATACGACTGGGTAGAAGAGCCGGAAGTTATCGACCTGGACTCCGAACCAGAGACCATCTACCTCGACTAAAGGTAAGACGCTCATTTACGTTACCCCATATCATCCTAAACGACGAATATAATCCATAGCGGGGGCCCGGGTCCCTCAAATAAAACAGGGCTCCGTTATTGCAGTGTCGCTCCGCGTGCGTCAACGTTAAGAATTGTTTTTTTTTGTTGACTAGTGCGTCTGGGACGTCACAGGTGTGACCTTTCAATCGAGCCATTTGACTGCGGGTGGAAAGCTGTGGTCCTGTTTTGTGTTATTCTAAATCGCTTTGTGATCGCCTTCATCAGTGAGCTAGTTAAATTGGCGCCCTGATCCGTGAGGATATGACGGGGTGCGCCGTAAATACAAATGAAGTTTTTTACCAAGCCATCAGCGATTGCCACCGAGTCGGTTTCTTTCAACGGGATTGCTAGCGAGTATTTGGTGAGGAGGTCTTGGATTGTTAAAATATGACTATTTCCTCGTTCTGTAATGGGCAGAGGGCCCACAACGTCCATGGAGATTTTTTCAAAGGCGGCGTCAGGAGTATCTGTTATTACCATTGGTTGCTTATGCTTTACTCGCGTGAGCTTCCTAGTGGCGCACTGCCAACACCTGCCTATATAATCTTGTACCTGGCGTTTCATATTCGGCCATGCGTACTTTTGTCTAATTCTACGGTAAGTTTTGGTCACCCCCTTGTGACCCCCTAGCGCAGATTCATGATTTTCTTGAATAATTCCGGCCCTGAGCTCCTCCGCCGGAGTTTGAATCAAGTCTTCGTAAATAGTCAGCGTGCAAGGACAATCGCTGAGTGCGATTTTTATCCTATTTAAAATTTCCTTCCACGAAATATTATCTATGAATGCTGTTCTGGCTAGTGCTATTTCTGCTAACTCTATTTCCATAATTACGTCTAACAGAGATGCCAGAGCTTCTTTAAATATTTCTCTGTCGAGGTGTCTTTTTGTTGATTCTTTGATTGGCAAACATATAATGTTTCTATTGTCCTTTTGCATTAGCCTAGCTCTTCCTAGTGCTAAGTCCTCTAATTTTGGTATCTTGAATTTACTGAATAGATCGTGCGCTCCGCGGTCTATAGGTTCACCCTGCTGCGAGACGAAACAGACCATGTTCCCTTTATGAATTGATAAGTTCTCCTTACTCCTAGTGATCTTTAATTCGGGGTCTGCAGCGAGCTCGTAGGGCTGCGAACCTGGTTCTATGATTTCGTCGGAGTCGCTTACGTCGCTGTCGACGCATTCATGCTCGTTACCGTGCTCGGAACCTGAATCTGAGTCTTCATCAGCATCGGTTGCTTGATTTTCTACAGGGGTGTCCTGGCCTATTACGTCAAAGGCTTTGTCCCTGTGATCTAAACTCGTCGACGCTTCCGGAAGGGAAATTCTACTGGTGTCCCCCCCTTTCTCCTGCTCCATCGTTTCGACTATAGGGTCTAAACCCGTGCTTTGATATGGGGGCGGCTCGTTTCCGAACTGTCCCAGAGGTGAACTTTCCCGATTGTCTGTCGAGGTTGGCTCAGTGGTCTCAACGTTGGGTGGAGGCAAAGCGTATATATGTATCTTGAAAGGTTGTTTGAACACCTTGTTGATTAGTTTTATTACGGTCTTCCAGGACAGTTTGTCAAGACCACAACCTATCCTGGGCATCGCGAGACGATAGTCTGCATTTCTTTTGCACGTGCGCCTGAGTTGAATCAGGGCTTTTTCTAGATTTTTCAACGTAGGCTTATCGTTGCTACGTTTTTTTGTTATTAGATAATAAACGAACCGCCTGCCCACCTGAAGCTGAGCCACTTCACCTACCTTGGCGTTCTGTTGTTTCAGTTCGTCAAGTCTACCAAATTTCTCCCGGAATTGCACTGCGATGCCGGCTCCCATATGCAGGTCCTCAGCTACGCAATGCACCAGCGAGAAATTTTCATCTACTGTAAATAGGTCTCCTGTCATTTCGGTCGTGACCGGAGGTAGTGTGACGTCCCCGGAAGAACGTCTACCATATATATATTTTTCCTATTATCATACTAAAACTGTTGCTCTCTTACCTCGAGTATACTACTATTAGCATAACACATACTTGTATTATACCTAAGATATAGGAATACATTATAATATCTCATAAGCGAAGAGCAAGGCAACATGGGGTACCCGGCAGAAAGCACCAGGCAGCAAGCCATATTCACAGTCGTGCTAAGAGGCCGCCATCTTGGCTCGCCCGCTCATCATATACTACACTATGAGAAATACACGCACATCGCGCTATTTAGGAATGTACACATACATATGCATACTCATAATTATCATGCCGTCTTATTACGAATGATAAAATAAACGATATAATAAACAATCGTATAAACTTACCCATAAATATAATATACTCATATATGTATTACATAAAAGGAGTACACGTCATCGACGCGCAAAAGGGAAACCTTATCCCTTCATCCGAAATACGCCTTCAGCAGGCCTACGTGACATTCCGCACGTCCAGCGCTCGACCACGTGCACTTCTTAGGAATAACCACATTTGTTAGAATAAATAAATAACTGTAACCAGAGCGGCCAGCGGGACTCGAAGCACTTAAACAAAGGTTCGTAGGCGAACCCTAACATAAACACCCGCTGAGCGTTCATCCTAGTAAAGATAAGATTTTGCATAGTTAAGATACGCTCTAGACTAAACAGCCCCGGACCTCGGTACAATAAACAGACGGAAGCAATAAATCGCCCAAGTACCGAGAAGCACTTAAGAGGAAACATCGACACGGCGATCCGATACCCGAGGAGAAACTGAGCCAAGCAATTCCAGCCCAGGCCGACGGACCGACGCCAACTCAGAACAAAGGCCAAGGGTCGAGCGGGAAAAACCTGTTCTACTCGACCCCCATAAACAGGGATGAAAGCCAGACCCGCACTTAGCCAGGGACCGGTTTACAACAGGGCCATAAACCAGACAACCCTCACAGCATGACGTCAGGCCCCAAACACGTGCAAGCAGGCAGGCAGCGACAAGTCGGCGCCGGACCCCGAACACGTGCACGCAGGCAGGCAGCAACAGGTCGGACCTAACGGGACTCCGCCAACAAAGAGCCGCATTCCAAGGCTCTGACGTCACGCGCGCCTACGTGACACCGAGCGCGTCAAGGCAGGCCAGCAGCGCGCGCACCATCGCCCCGCGCATGCGCACCAGGACACTCGAGAGCTGAGACGGTCGACGCTTCGCACCCTGGACATCACTTCTCATCCGCGCTTCAAGCAGACCAGTCGAGTTCTTGTAAATCTCTACGAGTTACACAGTTAGCTTGCACGTTTAGAACTTGTACACATTCGCTAGTTCTTGTAAATCTCTACGAGTCGCACAGTTGACTTGCACGTTTAGAACTAGTATACATTCGCTATAGCTTAAGCGCTCTGTTTAACGTAAACTCTTAATATACGCGACTAGAATACTAAACATTGTACCTTTTTCGAATTATCTGTAACAATATACTAAACACAAAGATTTATTTCATCGAGTTCTCATTTCTTGAACCTAAAACTAGAGTCAGTGAATAACCCAAGGTAATTCCCTTTTACCCACATTAACATTGGTTGTTAGCGGAGACGCTGACTTAATTAAGCTTGTAAAACTAGCTTTTCCAAGTTAATTAACTCCCACCCCTTTCTATATCGGTAGATGTCAAAGTCCAGTAAACGTCACGGTCGTAAGAATAGACATCGCGCAGGCCGACGACTACAGGCTAAGAAGCAAGCTATATTACAAGCCAGAATCAAACGTATCAACGGTCCAGTAGAGATCCTTCCGATCTATACACAACCTAGCTCTAACGAAGAATCGGGCTCTTTCTCGTCGCACGCATCCAGCCAACCCAAGGTTGACCACCCGTTCTCAACTCACGGGGTAGAACGTGAAGTCATACAGACGGTTACTAGAGTCAGCGAGGGGCTGTTATACGAGCAAATCGACATTAGGAGGAAGCTGTTCCCTGTACCAACCGTATACGACTGGGTAGAAGAGCCGGAAGTTATCGACCTGGACTCCGAACCAGAGACCATCTACCTCGACTAAAGGTAAGACGCTCATTTACGTTACCCCATATCATCCTAAACGACGAATATAATCCATAGCGGGGGCCCGGGTCCCTCAAATAAAACAGGGCTCCGTTATTGCAGTGTCGCTCCGCGTGCGTCAACGTTAAGAATTGTTTTTTTTTGTTGACTAGTGCGTCTGGGACGTCACAGGCAATAAAATTTCTGGTGGCAGCGGTGGGATTCGTTTAAAAATTGATTTTGTTAAAATCCGAATTCAACTAAAAATAATCGGTGCGAGTTATTAAAGACGAGATCCGCGAAAGTAGCAAAGACAGTGAACCGAACTTCGCAACACACGCGTAACGGGAGTAGCAAGAAAACTCACCTCAGCCGCAAAGAACGCGATCGGGACGAACGCACAAACTACGGACGGAATCGTGAAATAACGCTCGACAAATACAATAAAAGCGAATCACACGGGGACTCCACACGCTTGAGATTATTTCTATAAATAGGATAAAGATTCACACGCGAAACCAATATGCCTATCGAAACTAGAACAGGTAGCAAAAAGGAAAGCGGCGCATCAGTAGATGATAGCTTACAACTTAAATATACGGAGACCGATATAGAATTCATAAAACAGGAGGTTTCCAATAAGGAAAAGAGGCTCCAAAAAGAAAAAGAAGCGTTAGAGGAACGTCAAGCAGAAATAGATAAGAAGTCAAAACATCTTAGCGAACAATTCAGACAACAAGAAGCTGAATTAGAGAAAAAACAGCGCGCGATTGAATCGAGTAAAGACGCGGGGTTATCCGAAGAAGTTCAAAAGAAACTTGCCAGGCTCGCCGAGCTCGAGGCGAAAGAAATCGCGAACGCAAATACAAAAACGCAGCGGCACAACCCGACCGAGGGCCCCGCGCAAGACGTACCACATCCTACACAGCCAACAAAAGGCATAGTAGAAGAAATCAAATATCCTACGCAGTTCAAAACGAGCAAGGTAGACGATTCTAAAAATCCTGCACAGCTCTCCGCTAGCGTGACAGACGTTAAAATTAGGGACACTAACGAAGCGACGGGCCGTTCGAAAATGGATGAACCGCGGTTAGGTCCTGTAGAGGACACACAGCTGTCCGAACTTCTCCGTAAGAAGGCAGAAATAGATCGGGAAGTACAACTTCTCGTAGCGCAAAATTCACGCGGCACAGATAGGGCAGTTACCCAAAGCATAGAATTAGCCACAGACGCTACATTTAAGGAACCCGGTCCAGTGTGTACGCGGAGTAAGGATGAATTAAGGTTAGAAGCAGAAATTCTGCACTTCAAAAAGAAGGCAGAAAGAAAGAAAGGCGACTTAAGAAAATCTGTGGCGCCTCAAAAACCTAACCCTGTGGACAGTTACCGCCCTGATCCACTCAGCAGAGGAGCGATTGGTAGAAACGCCCTCAATTCCGAAAATGATCACATTTCAATAAAGTCAGTGGTTTCCGTCCCAACTGACGATGAAGATTTGAATTTAGAAGCAGAAGCGTTAGCTAGAGAAGCGTTGATCAGACGCATTCAAAAAGAGAACCGCGAGAAACTCAAAAATCTACGCGGAGGAATAGCAGGTCCGGACCTGGGACCTCAAGAATTAGGTGAGCCAGGCGTGCCGGAAGAATTAGTCCTCGATAAGGACTTGGAAATACAATTACGCGAGCAAGAGATTTGGGAGCGCGAATTAGAATTGCAGGAGCAAGAACTCGCGTACCAGGCCGCGTTAGCAGATCCGTACCGGGAGAAAAGGAGGAAATTAGCTGAGCGCGAGGAACAGTTAAAGAAAAGGGAGCAGGCCCTGAAGGATAAGATCTCGGGAATCACCCGCCCCCAAGTTACTCAAATCGTTAACGCCGTGCAGGCACCCGTTCCTCCTACTCTGCCGTTAGCGGAGCAATCCATATCGGTTAAAGACGCGTTAGCGGTAGTCCCAAAATTTGACGGGAAAAACATCACCGTAATGCAGTTTAATCGGGCGTGCAAGAGGGCACTCGAGATGGTAACACCCAGCTTGGAGGGGTACCTCACGCGCCTCATCAGAAGCAAGCTCGCCGATCGAGCATACGCAGTAATCGAAGACGAGAGTTTTGCAACCCTGCAAGGACTCTTGGACAAACTCACGGAAGTGTTCGCGCCCATTAGATCCGCGAATCATTACCGTGGAGAGCTTGGTCAGCTGTATAAATACGCTGATGAACACGTGCTAGATTACATAGGGAGAACCCGCGACATAAAAACGGGATTAATAGAAGCGGAACGAAGAAAGAACCGCGAGCTAACCAATGCAGAGATAATCAGGTTAGATGAGGAAGTCTGCGAGGCATTTGTCGGCGGACTACCGAGCGACTGCCGGAATGCAGTATTGATCAAAGGTTACTCCAACCTGAAGACAGCCTACGAAAGGGCTATAGATGCCAGCAAGGCATTAGAATTAGATAGAGATCGGGCTAGGAGCCGCGGCGCGAGCAGGGCCGAGAGTAATAACGCAGAGCCGTGTAAACATTGCGGCCGTAGTAATCACCTAACCGATCAGTGCCGAGCGATTAGGAGACCCGCGGTAAGCAGACCCGTGGAAAATAGAGAATCATGTACGCTGTGCGGGCGGTCGACCCACAGCACAGCAAATTGTTACAAAAACAAACCGCCGTCGAGCCAACAGTCGACAGCGCGAAATACCAACGTAGTCGAATGTAGCTACTGCAAGAGCATAGGACATTCATACAACGAATGCCGTAAACGTAGATACCATGAAACAATTAGCCGAAACAACTCGGGAAACGGAGCAGGGCCCTCGGGGAACACTGGCAGCCCCCGAGTAACAAGGGCCAATGCCATAGAGACAGAGGAGGTGGAAACAGGTCCATCTGCCTCTACTTAAAAGGAAAAATACCTACAGTAAACTTAGATTCCAAAGATACGAAAACCGCAATAGACTTCATGATAGATACGGGAGCGGAGGCCAATATCGTAAAGGCCTCTAATGTAAAGGACTTTCGTAAAGTGAACCCCAAGAGGCGTATCACTATTATAGGAATAGGAGACGTACCACACTATAGTTTAGGAGCAACGGAATTGGAAATGTTTGGTTTCAAAACGGATTTTCACGTAGTTGAGAATACCTTTCCCATCAAAAGTGACGGTATCCTAGGGTCAGCTTTCCTTACCCAGTTCGAAGCCAATGTTAACTACGCGGACCAATGCCTCGAAGTACTGAACAAAGCCGTTTATTTTAATGATAGAGAAACCGTCCTCGTGCCCAAGCGTACGAACATAGCCTTCCCTATTAAAATTAGTGAAGATAGTATCAAAGAAGGATATGTACCCCTTCTTGACAGTTGCAAGGGAGTCTATATAGGGAACGCTATTGTTAAGGATGACGGAGGTAGGGCAACGATCCGCGCGGTAAACACCACGGAGGAGGACAAACTTATACCAGTCCCCACCGTAGAACTGTTGGATACGAGCGAAGCAATACCGTTAGGGGAGACCGAACACATTACCATAAACAAATGTTCGATAACAGACGTTACTGACTCCTACGAGAAACTCTCTAGACGCTCCGAAACTATTACGAAATTATTGAGATTAGATCATCTTAACGATGAGGAAAAAGACAGTGTAGCCAGGATAGTTCGAGAAAACGCAGATGTCTTTCATCTGCCGGACGACAAGCTCCGATGCACAGGTGTCATGAAACATAAAATAGCTACCACCGATGACCTACCGGTGCACACTAAGCAATACAGATTTCCGCCCGTCCACAAGGACGAAATAGCTAGGCAGGTGACCGAAATGGAACAGAATGGCGTAATCAAGCCATCGGTATCGCCTTACAGTTCGCCACTTTGGATCGTACCGAAAAAGGCCGATTCGAAGGGAAATAAGAGATGGAGGATCGTGATAGATTATCGTAAATTGAACGAAAAAACGATAGGTGACGCATATCCGTTGCCCAACATCACCGAAATCCTTGACCAGTTAGGGAATGCCCGGTATTTTTCGGTATTCGATTTAGCATCGGGCTTTCATCAAATACAAATGGACGAGAAGGACGCTCCCAAAACCGCCTTCTCGACACCGCACGGGCATTATGAATTCACGCGTATGCCATTCGGGCTGAAGAATGCGCCAGCTACTTTCCAGAGACTAATGGACCAAGTGTTGTTAGGATCGCAGGGCATAGAGCTGTTCGTATACCTGGATGACATAGTAATATACGCGTCTACTTTAGAAGAACACGAGCGAAAAGTCACGCGATTAATGAGTAGATTGCGGAAGGCAAACCTAGCCTTACAACCAGACAAGTGTGAATTTCTCAGACACGAGGTTACTTACTTAGGACACGTGATCAGCGACGTAGGTGTGGAACCGGACCCAAAGAAAATCGAGTCCGTGAAAAAATTTCCAGTTCCCAAAAATGCTAAGAACATCAAGCAATTTTTAGGGCTAGCAGGTTATTACAGACGGTTCATACCGGGTTTTTCTAAGATCGCGAAACCGCTCACTAACCTTCTCAAAAAAGGGGAAAGCTTCGAATGGAAAGAACAACACCAATCAGCTTTTGAGTTTTTACGCGACAGGTTATGCGAGAAACCGATCCTGCAGTACCCAGATTTCGAGCGACCTTTCCTGGTCACAACGGACGCGTCCGGTTATGCAATCGGGGGTGTCCTGAGTCAGGGAGAAATTGGGAAAGATTTACCTATATCGTACGTATCACGGGTGTTAACATCAGCCGAAAAAAATTACTCTACGTTCGAGAAGGAACTTTTAGCAGTAGTTTGGTGCGTGAATTACTTTAGACCGTACCTCTACGGCAGAGAATTTACCGTAATATCTGACCAAAAAGCCTTGTCATGGTTTCATAAAAATAAAAGCCCATGTGCACGACTCATTAGGTGGAAGACCCTCCTAGCTGAGTTTCAGTGCACAATAAAATATAAGGAGGGGCGTGCGAATACGAACGCCGACGCCCTCTCCAGAAATCCGGTCGACGATACGGATCCAGCCCCGTTGGACCCCGAACTCGCGATCATACAGACACTAGAGTTAGATACGACAGACGAGACCGACACCACAAACGAAGACATTTTCGAGCTACCTCCGGTCACGACCGAAATGACAGGAGACCTATTTACAGTAGATGAAAATTTCTCGCTGGTGCATTGCGTAGCTGAGGACCTGCATATGGGAGCCGGCATCGCAGTGCAATTCCGGGAGAAATTTGGTAGACTTGACGAACTGAAACAACAGAACGCCAAGGTAGGTGAAGTGGCTCAGCTTCAGGTGGGCAGGCGGTTCGTTTATTATCTAATAACAAAAAAACGTAGCAACGATAAGCCTACGTTGAAAAATCTAGAAAAAGCCCTGATTCAACTCAGGCGCACGTGCAAAAGAAATGCAGACTATCGTCTCGCGATGCCCAGGATAGGTTGTGGTCTTGACAAACTGTCCTGGAAGACCGTAATAAAACTAATCAACAAGGTGTTCAAACAACCTTTCAAGATACATATATACGCTTTGCCTCCACCCAACGTTGAGACCACTGAGCCAACCTCGACAGACAATCGGGAAAGTTCACCTCTGGGACAGTTCGGAAACGAGCCGCCCCAATATCAAAGCACGGGTTTAGACCCTATAGTCGAAACGATGGAGCAGGAGAAAGGGGGGGACACCAGTAGAATTTCCCTTCCGGAAGCGTCGACGAGTTTAGATCACAGGGACAAAGCCTTTGACGTAATAGGCCAGGACACCCCTGTAGAAAATCAAGCAACCGATGCTGATGAAGACTCAGATTCAGGTTCCGAGCACGGTAACGAGCATGAATGCGTCGACAGCGACGTAAGCGACTCCGACGAAATCATAGAACCAGGTTCGCAGCCCTACGAGCTCGCTGCAGACCCCGAATTAAAGATCACTAGGAGTAAGGAGAACTTATCAATTCATAAAGGGAACATGGTCTGTTTCGTCTCGCAGCAGGGTGAACCTATAGACCGCGGAGCGCACGATCTATTCAGTAAATTCAAGATACCAAAATTAGAGGACTTAGCACTAGGAAGAGCTAGGCTAATGCAAAAGGACAATAGAAACATTATATGTTTGCCAATCAAAGAATCAACAAAAAGACACCTCGACAGAGAAATATTTAAAGAAGCTCTGGCATCTCTGTTAGACGTAATTATGGAAATAGAGTTAGCAGAAATAGCACTAGCCAGAACAGCATTCATAGATAATATTTCGTGGAAGGAAATTTTAAATAGGATAAAAATCGCACTCAGCGATTGTCCTTGCACGCTGACTATTTACGAAGACTTGATTCAAACTCCGGCGGAGGAGCTTAGGGCCGGAATTATTCAAGAAAATCATGAATCTGCGCTAGGGGGTCACAAGGGGGTGACCAAAACTTACCGTAGAATTAGACAAAAGTACGCATGGCCGAATATGAAACGCCAGGTACAAGATTATATAGGCAGGTGTTGGCAGTGCGCCACTAGGAAGCTCACGCGAGTAAAGCATAAGCAACCAATGGTAATAACAGATACTCCTGACGCCGCCTTTGAAAAAATCTCCATGGACGTTGTGGGCCCTCTGCCCATTACAGAACGAGGAAATAGTCATATTTTAACAATCCAAGACCTCCTCACCAAATACTCGCTAGCAATCCCGTTGAAAGAAACCGACTCGGTGGCAATCGCTGATGGCTTGGTAAAAAACTTCATTTGTATTTACGGCGCACCCCGTCATATCCTCACGGATCAGGGCGCCAATTTAACTAGCTCACTGATGAAGGCGATCACAAAGCGATTTAGAATAACACAAAACAGGACCACAGCTTTCCACCCGCAGTCAAATGGCTCGATTGAAAGGTCACACCACGTTCTAATAGAATATTTGAAGCAGTTCGTTACGGATAAGAACGACTGGGACGAGTGGCTAGAGTTAGCAATGTTTTCATATAATACCAGTACTCATGAAAGCACAAGGTTTTCACCGTACGAATTAGTGTTCGGCCGAGAGGCAAGAGTGCCCTCGAGCTACGCAGCAATAGAAACCATATCAGATAGGACGTACGAAGGCTACTTGTTAGATTTATGTAAAAATCTCCATGAAATACAGACTCTCGCAGCAGAGAATTTAACTCAAGCAAAACACAAGTATAAACGTTACTATGATAATAAAATCAAATTGCTACAATTAAAACCAGGAGATCTGGTGTTCCTCCTAAAGGAGCCCAGAAAGAACAAATTCGCTGACCATTATACTGGTCCGCACGAAGTAATAGAAGTTCTTCCCAGTAATAATGTAAAAATTCTTGTTGAAAATAGAACTAGGGTGGTCCACCTGGACAAACTGAAAAAGGCAAAGGCATAATCGCACCTATCCTTTATTATTCTGTCCACAGGAATCACTAGAAAGTAAGAACACAATAATATAATGAAGCTCCCGGCTAATGAGGAAGACGATCATCTCGAAGTAGTTTTCATTGAAAAGCCGCAGACACTACCATACCCAGTCACAAACATTAAAATCATAATGTACAAGGTTACAATAACACTATATTTTAAGGCCAATGAAGCTTTCAAGTCATTACTTAGGGAAATGATAAAAATAACAGATTTGGGTGAAGGCGACTACAGAACGTATTATAAAAGAATTCGCAGCCAAAGAGGCATAGTAGATCAAGTATTAGATGTGTTTTTCGCCCGCCCGGACGAAACCCACATATCAGTGCTATTTCACCCAGACCTGAACGAAGCGTACACATACGTAGGTAAAGGCATGGACGGCGAAGTGTCCAAGTACACCGTCTCCGGCCCAATTGTTAACTATGTAGGCAGTCAGATGTTCAAAGACGCCGTATAATTTTGTACACTAAGCAGATTTAAGAGTAGACGTCAGAATTTATAGGTATTATGACATACGTTACAGGGTCAATGCAAACCCCAGCCATGAGGTCCGTCCTCATACTCCTCACTACCATTTGTTGGTTGAAGGGGGCCCATGCATTAATCGGGTATGACTGTGGCGGAGCTGCCCTTAACGTAACAACTATAAATCTACTAGACATCGACCAATGTGATTTGGAACACGACAAGACACAAAACGAACGAACGTTTATACAATTGCTCCAACTCACGGAATACAAACAGGCGCAAGTCTTACAATGCAAAGTGGAGATCGACAGAACAGTTTACCGATGCGGACAATTTTCACACAACTCGGTGACCGACGGTGGAAGAAAGGCTTACCTTCCAAGAATCTCAAGGGAAGCGTGCGAGACGCTACATCGCACAGGTACGCTAACCCTCGGGTCACAGACGCATTTGGTCGAGATCCCAACAAACGTAACGACGCTACGCGACGCCACCTTGGCCGGCAGCCTTACCTCTGACGGAACCTGCCAAGGGCAATATTACAATGACGGTTATGGACAGTGGGAAAGCGCTGTCGTGCAGGCAGTAATCAAGATTTCGGTCTACTCGTACACGGCGAACGTCAAGATCTCCAACAATCAAATTTTGCTGAAGAGTGGAACAACCTGCCCTTTTGGAGACGGGCAGTGCATCGACGATGAGGGTGGCCATACCTACTGGACAACAACGCCCCTCGACGAATGTAAATTTGACAAATATGACGTACTATACACGGGATACGCAGACCGAACGAACGCGACGGACTCTCCAACCGTTTACTCGCTACAGACGGGTGACACAACCTTCGCGCTAATGGAAAGGTCCAGAGCCACCATTTGCGGCTATAAAATCATAAACACAGAGCACCCCCGTCTATTTATCTTTGAGACCAATCCAACGGAAGTCTTCAAACAACGATCAAGATTAGCAGTATCAAACATCGACATCTTTTCATACATCAATTCAAAATTCATTTATGTAGAAAAACACATCAGAACGCAGACCACCAACTTATACAGGGACGTGATCGAGCAGAAATGTAAATTAGAACAACAGGTGCTGAAAAATGCATTAAATCTCGCTGAATTATCACCTGACAGTTTTGCCTTTAACCTAATGAAGGGCCCCGGCTATTTTGCAACAATAGCCGGCGAAGTAATCTATATTATGAAATGCATCCCAGTAGAAGTGGAATTCCGCAAGACGGCAGAATGTTACAATGATCTTCCTGTGAATCACCAAAATGAGAGCATGTTCCTGCGACCCAAATCGAGGATTCTCGTGAAGACCGGAACCAGGAGGAGCTGCAACGAGGTCGTGCCGCCAATGTTTAAGGTAGAAGAGACGTGGTACAAGTTCACACCTAGGGCATCCGAAGCCAAGGTACCGCAGAAACTCAAGCCCTTGACAAACATGAATTGGAAATATAGTAATCCTGGACCCCTGGGATCAAGCGGAATTTACACTGAGGAGGAATTGCAAGAATTACGGGAACACATCATGTTTCCAGCAGAAAAACCTGCACTACTCGACACCATATCCAGAGGCGCCCGAGGCGAGACCATCGGGACGGGAACAATCAATATGTATAACTTGTTAGACGAAAAGACTCTAACGCGAATAGCAGAATCAACGGCAAAAAGACTATTTACTGGATTCACCACCTTCGGGAGTGTTGTCGGAGGAATATGGGGGATCTGGGCCGTGTGGGCACTGCTGAAATTCTTAATCGACACATGCATACATGGTTACACGCTCCACACAGCATATGGATGCAGTTACCACTTGATAGCCTCACTGTGGGACTCGGTGACGCATCTGTTAATGCACCTACGAGGACAAAAGACCGATCAACCAATGACGACTGACGCCCAGGAGCAGACGGAACCACTGAATAAAATAATTTACCACGTTCCGTCACAGTCAATTCACTTTCCAGAAAATCTAGACTTGAATTCTGACATAGAGTTGAAGAAGCTCGAGGAAAGAGCACAACAGAGAGCAAAAGATCTTAACTTGGTTTAGTGAACGCCGCTAAGATCTTTTACGGAAATAAAACTTATTTCCTTCAAATAAGGAGGGGGGTGTGACGTCCCCGGAAGAACGTCTACCATATATATATTTTTCCTATTATCATACTAAAACTGTTGCTCTCTTACCTCGAGTATACTACTATTAGCATAACACATACTTGTATTATACCTAAGATATAGGAATACATTATAATATCTCATAAGCGAAGAGCAAGGCAACATGGGGTACCCGGCAGAAAGCACCAGGCAGCAAGCCATATTCACAGTCGTGCTAAGAGGCCGCCATCTTGGCTCGCCCGCTCATCATATACTACACTATGAGAAATACACGCACATCGCGCTATTTAGGAATGTACACATACATATGCATACTCATAATTATCATGCCGTCTTATTACGAATGATAAAATAAACGATATAATAAACAATCGTATAAACTTACCCATAAATATAATATACTCATATATGTATTACATAAAAGGAGTACACGTCATCGACGCGCAAAAGGGAAACCTTATCCCTTCATCCGAAATACGCCTTCAGCAGGCCTACGTGACATTCCGCACGTCCAGCGCTCGACCACGTGCACTTCTTAGGAATAACCACATTTGTTAGAATAAATAAATAACTGTAACCAGAGCGGCCAGCGGGACTCGAAGCACTTAAACAAAGGTTCGTAGGCGAACCCTAACATAAACACCCGCTGAGCGTTCATCCTAGTAAAGATAAGATTTTGCATAGTTAAGATACGCTCTAGACTAAACAGCCCCGGACCTCGGTACAATAAACAGACGGAAGCAATAAATCGCCCAAGTACCGAGAAGCACTTAAGAGGAAACATCGACACGGCGATCCGATACCCGAGGAGAAACTGAGCCAAGCAATTCCAGCCCAGGCCGACGGACCGACGCCAACTCAGAACAAAGGCCAAGGGTCGAGCGGGAAAAACCTGTTCTACTCGACCCCCATAAACAGGGATGAAAGCCAGACCCGCACTTAGCCAGGGACCGGTTTACAACAGGGCCATAAACCAGACAACCCTCACAGCATGACGTCAGGCCCCAAACACGTGCAAGCAGGCAGGCAGCGACAAGTCGGCGCCGGACCCCGAACACGTGCACGCAGGCAGGCAGCAACAGGTCGGACCTAACGGGACTCCGCCAACAAAGAGCCGCATTCCAAGGCTCTGACGTCACGCGCGCCTACGTGACACCGAGCGCGTCAAGGCAGGCCAGCAGCGCGCGCACCATCGCCCCGCGCATGCGCACCAGGACACTCGAGAGCTGAGACGGTCGACGCTTCGCACCCTGGACATCACTTCTCATCCGCGCTTCAAGCAGACCAGTCGAGTTCTTGTAAATCTCTACGAGTTACACAGTTAGCTTGCACGTTTAGAACTTGTACACATTCGCTAGTTCTTGTAAATCTCTACGAGTCGCACAGTTGACTTGCACGTTTAGAACTAGTATACATTCGCTATAGCTTAAGCGCTCTGTTTAACGTAAACTCTTAATATACGCGACTAGAATACTAAACATTGTACCTTTTTCGAATTATCTGTAACAATATACTAAACACAAAGATTTATTTCATCGAGTTCTCATTTCTTGAACCTAAAACTAGAGTCAGTGAATAACCCAAGGTAATTCCCTTTTACCCACATTAACATTGGTTGTTAGCGGAGACGCTGACTTAATTAAGCTTGTAAAACTAGCTTTTCCAAGTTAATTAACTCCCACCCCTTTCTATATCGGTAGATGTCAAAGTCCAGTAAACGTCACGGTCGTAAGAATAGACATCGCGCAGGCCGACGACTACAGGCTAAGAAGCAAGCTATATTACAAGCCAGAATCAAACGTATCAACGGTCCAGTAGAGATCCTTCCGATCTATACACAACCTAGCTCTAACGAAGAATCGGGCTCTTTCTCGTCGCACGCATCCAGCCAACCCAAGGTTGACCACCCGTTCTCAACTCACGGGGTAGAACGTGAAGTCATACAGACGGTTACTAGAGTCAGCGAGGGGCTGTTATACGAGCAAATCGACATTAGGAGGAAGCTGTTCCCTGTACCAACCGTATACGACTGGGTAGAAGAGCCGGAAGTTATCGACCTGGACTCCGAACCAGAGACCATCTACCTCGACTAAAGGTAAGACGCTCATTTACGTTACCCCATATCATCCTAAACGACGAATATAATCCATAGCGGGGGCCCGGGTCCCTCAAATAAAACAGGGCTCCGTTATTGCAGTGTCGCTCCGCGTGCGTCAACGTTAAGAATTGTTTTTTTTTGTTGACTAGTGCGTCTGGGACGTCACAGTAGCTCGAAAATGTCTTCGTTTGTGGTGTCGGTCTCGTCTGTCGTATCTAACTCTAGTGTCTGTATGATCGCGAGTTCGGGGTCCAACGGGGCTGGATCCGTATCGTCGACCGGATTTCTGGAGAGGGCGTCGGCGTTCGTATTCGCACGCCCCTCCTTATATTTTATTGTGCACTGAAACTCAGCTAGGAGGGTCTTCCACCTAATGAGTCGTGCACATGGGCTTTTATTTTTATGAAACCATGACAAGGCTTTTTGGTCAGATATTACGGTAAATTCTCTGCCGTAGAGGTACGGTCTAAAGTAATTCACGCACCAAACTACTGCTAAAAGTTCCTTCTCGAACGTAGAGTAATTTTTTTCGGCTGATGTTAACACCCGTGATACGTACGATATAGGTAAATCTTTCCCAATTTCTCCCTGACTCAGGACACCCCCGATTGCATAACCGGACGCGTCCGTTGTGACCAGGAAAGGTCGCTCGAAATCTGGGTACTGCAGGATCGGTTTCTCGCATAACCTGTCGCGTAAAAACTCAAAAGCTGATTGGTGTTGTTCTTTCCATTCGAAGCTTTCCCCTTTTTTGAGAAGGTTAGTGAGCGGTTTCGCGATCTTAGAAAAACCCGGTATGAACCGTCTGTAATAACCTGCTAGCCCTAAAAATTGCTTGATGTTCTTAGCATTTTTGGGAACTGGAAATTTTTTCACGGACTCGATTTTCTTTGGGTCCGGTTCCACACCTACGTCGCTGATCACGTGTCCTAAGTAAGTAACCTCGTGTCTGAGAAATTCACACTTGTCTGGTTGTAAGGCTAGGTTTGCCTTCCGCAATCTACTCATTAATCGCGTGACTTTTCGCTCGTGTTCTTCTAAAGTAGACGCGTATATTACTATGTCATCCAGGTATACGAACAGCTCTATGCCCTGCGATCCTAACAACACTTGGTCCATTAGTCTCTGGAAAGTAGCTGGCGCATTCTTCAGCCCGAATGGCATACGCGTGAATTCATAATGCCCGTGCGGTGTCGAGAAGGCGGTTTTGGGAGCGTCCTTCTCGTCCATTTGTATTTGATGAAAGCCCGATGCTAAATCGAATACCGAAAAATACCGGGCATTCCCTAACTGGTCAAGGATTTCGGTGATGTTGGGCAACGGATATGCGTCACCTATCGTTTTTTCGTTCAATTTACGATAATCTATCACGATCCTCCATCTCTTATTTCCCTTCGAATCGGCCTTTTTCGGTACGATCCAAAGTGGCGAACTGTAAGGCGATACCGATGGCTTGATTACGCCATTCTGTTCCATTTCGGTCACCTGCCTAGCTATTTCGTCCTTGTGGACGGGCGGAAATCTGTATTGCTTAGTGTGCACCGGTAGGTCATCGGTGGTAGCTATTTTATGTTTCATGACACCTGTGCATCGGAGCTTGTCGTCCGGCAGATGAAAGACATCTGCGTTTTCTCGAACTATCCTGGCTACACTGTCTTTTTCCTCATCGTTAAGATGATCTAATCTCAATAATTTCGTAATAGTTTCGGAGCGTCTAGAGAGTTTCTCGTAGGAGTCAGTAACGTCTGTTATCGAACATTTGTTTATGGTAATGTGTTCGGTCTCCCCTAACGGTATTGCTTCGCTCGTATCCAACAGTTCTACGGTGGGGACTGGTATAAGTTTGTCCTCCTCCGTGGTGTTTACCGCGCGGATCGTTGCCCTACCTCCGTCATCCTTAACAATAGCGTTCCCTATATAGACTCCCTTGCAACTGTCAAGAAGGGGTACATATCCTTCTTTGATACTATCTTCACTAATTTTAATAGGGAAGGCTATGTTCGTACGCTTGGGCACGAGGACGGTTTCTCTATCATTAAAATAAACGGCTTTGTTCAGTACTTCGAGGCATTGGTCCGCGTAGTTAACATTGGCTTCGAACTGGGTAAGGAAAGCTGACCCTAGGATACCGTCACTTTTGATGGGAAAGGTATTCTCAACTACGTGAAAATCCGTTTTGAAACCAAACATTTCCAATTCCGTTGCTCCTAAACTATAGTGTGGTACGTCTCCTATTCCTATAATAGTGATACGCCTCTTGGGGTTCACTTTACGAAAGTCCTTTACATTAGAGGCCTTTACGATATTGGCCTCCGCTCCCGTATCTATCATGAAGTCTATTGCGGTTTTCGTATCTTTGGAATCTAAGTTTACTGTAGGTATTTTTCCTTTTAAGTAGAGGCAGATGGACCTGTTTCCACCTCCTCTGTCTCTATGGCATTGGCCCTTGTTACTCGGGGGCTGCCAGTGTTCCCCGAGGGCCCTGCTCCGTTTCCCGAGTTGTTTCGGCTAATTGTTTCATGGTATCTACGTTTACGGCATTCGTTGTATGAATGTCCTATGCTCTTGCAGTAGCTTGTGACGTCCCCGGAAGAACGTCTACCATATATATATTTTTCCTATTATCATACTAAAACTGTTGCTCTCTTACCTCGAGTATACTACTATTAGCATAACACATACTTGTATTATACCTAAGATATAGGAATACATTATAATATCTCATAAGCGAAGAGCAAGGCAACATGGGGTACCCGGCAGAAAGCACCAGGCAGCAAGCCATATTCACAGTCGTGCTAAGAGGCCGCCATCTTGGCTCGCCCGCTCATCATATACTACACTATGAGAAATACACGCACATCGCGCTATTTAGGAATGTACACATACATATGCATACTCATAATTATCATGCCGTCTTATTACGAATGATAAAATAAACGATATAATAAACAATCGTATAAACTTACCCATAAATATAATATACTCATATATGTATTACATAAAAGGAGTACACGTCATCGACGCGCAAAAGGGAAACCTTATCCCTTCATCCGAAATACGCCTTCAGCAGGCCTACGTGACATTCCGCACGTCCAGCGCTCGACCACGTGCACTTCTTAGGAATAACCACATTTGTTAGAATAAATAAATAACTGTAACCAGAGCGGCCAGCGGGACTCGAAGCACTTAAACAAAGGTTCGTAGGCGAACCCTAACATAAACACCCGCTGAGCGTTCATCCTAGTAAAGATAAGATTTTGCATAGTTAAGATACGCTCTAGACTAAACAGCCCCGGACCTCGGTACAATAAACAGACGGAAGCAATAAATCGCCCAAGTACCGAGAAGCACTTAAGAGGAAACATCGACACGGCGATCCGATACCCGAGGAGAAACTGAGCCAAGCAATTCCAGCCCAGGCCGACGGACCGACGCCAACTCAGAACAAAGGCCAAGGGTCGAGCGGGAAAAACCTGTTCTACTCGACCCCCATAAACAGGGATGAAAGCCAGACCCGCACTTAGCCAGGGACCGGTTTACAACAGGGCCATAAACCAGACAACCCTCACAGCATGACGTCAGGCCCCAAACACGTGCAAGCAGGCAGGCAGCGACAAGTCGGCGCCGGACCCCGAACACGTGCACGCAGGCAGGCAGCAACAGGTCGGACCTAACGGGACTCCGCCAACAAAGAGCCGCATTCCAAGGCTCTGACGTCACGCGCGCCTACGTGACACCGAGCGCGTCAAGGCAGGCCAGCAGCGCGCGCACCATCGCCCCGCGCATGCGCACCAGGACACTCGAGAGCTGAGACGGTCGACGCTTCGCACCCTGGACATCACTTCTCATCCGCGCTTCAAGCAGACCAGTCGAGTTCTTGTAAATCTCTACGAGTTACACAGTTAGCTTGCACGTTTAGAACTTGTACACATTCGCTAGTTCTTGTAAATCTCTACGAGTCGCACAGTTGACTTGCACGTTTAGAACTAGTATACATTCGCTATAGCTTAAGCGCTCTGTTTAACGTAAACTCTTAATATACGCGACTAGAATACTAAACATTGTACCTTTTTCGAATTATCTGTAACAATATACTAAACACAAAGATTTATTTCATCGAGTTCTCATTTCTTGAACCTAAAACTAGAGTCAGTGAATAACCCAAGGTAATTCCCTTTTACCCACATTAACATTGGTTGTTAGCGGAGACGCTGACTTAATTAAGCTTGTAAAACTAGCTTTTCCAAGTTAATTAACTCCCACCCCTTTCTATATCGGTAGATGTCAAAGTCCAGTAAACGTCACGGTCGTAAGAATAGACATCGCGCAGGCCGACGACTACAGGCTAAGAAGCAAGCTATATTACAAGCCAGAATCAAACGTATCAACGGTCCAGTAGAGATCCTTCCGATCTATACACAACCTAGCTCTAACGAAGAATCGGGCTCTTTCTCGTCGCACGCATCCAGCCAACCCAAGGTTGACCACCCGTTCTCAACTCACGGGGTAGAACGTGAAGTCATACAGACGGTTACTAGAGTCAGCGAGGGGCTGTTATACGAGCAAATCGACATTAGGAGGAAGCTGTTCCCTGTACCAACCGTATACGACTGGGTAGAAGAGCCGGAAGTTATCGACCTGGACTCCGAACCAGAGACCATCTACCTCGACTAAAGGTAAGACGCTCATTTACGTTACCCCATATCATCCTAAACGACGAATATAATCCATAGCGGGGGCCCGGGTCCCTCAAATAAAACAGGGCTCCGTTATTGCAGTGTCGCTCCGCGTGCGTCAACGTTAAGAATTGTTTTTTTTGTTGACTAGTGCGTCTGGGACGTCACAGGCAATAAAATTTCTGGTGGCAGCGGTGGGATTCGTTTAAAAATTGATTTTGTTAAAATCCGAATTCAACTAAAAATAATCGGTGCGAGTTATTAAAGACGAGATCCGCGAAAGTAGCAAAGACAGTGAACCGAACTTCGCAACACACGCGTAACGGGAGTAGCAAGAAAACTCACCTCAGCCGCAAAGAACGCGATCGGGACGAACGCACAAACTACGGACGGAATCGTGAAATAACGCTCGACAAATACAATAAAAGCGAATCACACGGGGACTGTGACGTCCCCGGAAGAACGTCTACCATATACATATTTTTCCTATTATCATACTAAAACTGTTGCTCTCTTACCTCGAGTATACTACTATTAGCATAACACATACTTGTATTATACCTAAAATATAGGAATACATTATAATATCTTATAAACAAAGAGCAAGGCAACATGGCGTACCCGGCAGAAAGCACCAGGCAGCAAGCCATATTCACAGTTGTGCTAAGAGGCCGCCATCTTGGCTCGCCCGCTCATCATATACTACACTATGAGAAATACACGCACATCGCGCTATTTAGGAATGTACACATATATATGCATACTCATAATTATCATGCCGTCTTATTACGAATGATAAAATAAACGATATAATAAACAATCGTATAAACTTACCCATAAATATAACATACTCATATATGTATTACATAAAAGGAGTACACGTCATCGACGCGCAAAAGGGAAACCTTATCCCTTCATCCGAAATACGCCTTCAGCAGGCCTACGTGACATTCCGCACGTCCAGCGCTCGACCACGTGCACTTCTTAGGAATAACCACATTTGTTAGAATAAATAAATAACCGTAACCAGAGCGGCCAGCGGGACTCGAAGCACTTAAACGAAGGTTCGTAGGCGAACCCTAACATAAACACCCGCTGAGCGCTCATCCTAGTAAAGATAAGATTTTGCATAGTTAAGATACGCTCTAGACTAAACAGCCCCGGACCTCGGTACAATAAACAGACGGAAGCAATAAATCGTCCAAGTACCGAGAAGCACTTAAGAAGAAACATCGACACGGCGATCCGATACCCGAGGAGAAACTGAGCCAAACAATTCCAGCCCAGGCCGACGGACCGACGCCAACTCAGAACAAAGGCCAAGGGTCGAGCGGGAAAAACCTGTTCTACTCGACCGCCATAAACAGGGATGAAAGCCAGACCCGCACTTAGCCAGGGACCGGTTTACAACAGGGCCATAAACCAGACAACCCTCACAGCATGACGTCAGGCCCCAAACACGTGCACGCAGGCAGGCAGCAACAGGTCGGACCTAACGGGACTCCGCCAACAAAGAGCCGCATTCCAAGGCTCTGACGTCACGCGCGCCTACGTGACACCGAGCGCGTCAAGGCAGGCCAGCGGCGCGCGCACCATCGCCCCGCGCATGCGCACCAGGACACTCGAGAGCTGAGACGGTCGACGCTTCGCACCCTGGACAGCACTTCTCATCCGCGCTTCAAGCAGACCAGTCGAGTTCTTGTAAATCTCTACGAGTTACACAGTTAGCTTGCACGTTTAGAACTTGTACGCATTCGCTAGTTTCTTGTAAATCTCTACGAGTCGCACAGTTGACTTGCACGTTTAGAACTAGTATACATTCGCTATAGCTTAAGCGCTCTGTTTAACGTAAACTCTTAATATACGCGACTAGAATATTAAACATTGTACCTTTTTCGAATTATCTGTAACAATATACCAAACACAAAGATTTATTTCATCGAGTTCTCATTTCTTGAACCTAAAACTAGAGTCAGTGAATAATCCAAGGTAATTCCCTTTTACCCACATTAACATTGGTTGTTAGCGGAGACGCTGACTTAATTAAGCTTGTAAAACTAGCTTTTCCAAGTTAATTAACTCCTACCCCTTTCTATATCGGTAGATGTCAAAGTCCAGTAAACGTCACGGTCGTAAGAATAGACATCGCGCAGGCCGACGACTACGGGCTAAGAAGCAAGCTATATTACAAGCCAGAATCAAACGTATCAACGGTCCAGTTGAGATCCTTCCGATCTATACACAACCTAGCTCTAACGAAGAATCGGGCTCTTTCTCGTCGCACGCATCCAGCCAACCCAAGGTTGACCACCCGTTCTCAACTCACGGGGTAGAACGTGAAGTTATACAGACGGTTACTAGAGTCAGCGAGGGGCTGTTATACGAGCAAATCGACATTAGGAGGAAGCTGTTCCCTGTACCAACCGTATACGACTGGGTAGAAGAGCCGGAAGTTATCGACCTGGACTCCGAACCAGAGACCATCTACCTCGACTAAAGGTAAGACGCTCATTTACGTTACCCCATATTATCCTAAACGACGAATATAATCCATAGCGGGGGCCCGGGTCCCTCAAATAAAACAGGGCTCCGTTATTGCAGTGTCGCTCCGCGTGCGTCAACGTTAAGAATTGTTTTTTTTTGTTGACTAGTGCGTCTGGGACGTCACAGGCAATAAAATTTCTGGTGGCAGCGGTGGGATTCGTTTAAAAATTGATTTTGTTAAAATCCGAATTCAACTAAAAATAATCGGTGCGAGTTATTAAAGACGAGATCCGCGAAAGTAGCAAAGACAGTGAACCGAACTTCGCAACACACGCGTAACGGGAGTAGCAAGAAAACTCACCTCAGCCGCAAAGAACGCGATCGGGACGAACGCACAAACTACGGACGGAATCGCGAAATAACGCTCGACAAATACAATAAAAGCGAATCACACGGGGACTCCACACGCTTGAGATTATTTCTATAAATAGGATAAAGATTCACACGCGAAACCAATATGCCTATCGAAACTAGAACAGGTAGCAAAAAGGAAAGCGGCGCATCAGTAGATGATAGCTTACAACTTAAATATACGGAGACCGATATAGAATTCATAAAACAGGAGGTTTCCAATAAGGAAAAGAGGCTCCAAAAAGAAAAAGAAGCGTTAGAGGAACGTCAAGCAGAAATAGATAAGAAGTCAAAACATCTTAGCGAACAATTCAGACAACAAGAAGCTGAATTAGAGAAAAAACAGCGCGCGATTGAATCGAGTAAAGACGCGGGGTTATCCGAAGAAGTTCAAAAGAAACTTGCCAGGCTCGCCGAGCTCGAGGCGAAAGAAATCGCGAACGCAAATACAAAAACGCAGCGGCACAACCCGACCGAGGGCCCCGCGCAAGACGTACCACATCCTACACAGCCAACAAAAGGCATAGTAGAAGAAATCAAATATCCTACGCAGTTCAAAACGAGCAAGGTAGACGATTCTAAAAATCCTGCACAGCTCTCCGCGAGCGTGACAGACGTTAAAATTAGGGACACTAACGAAGCGACGGGCCGTTCGAAAATGGATGAACCGCGGTTAGGTCCTGTAGAGGACACACAGCTGTCCGAACTCCTCCGTAGGAAGGCAGAAATAGATCGGGAAGTACAACTTCTCGTAGCGCAAAATTCACGCGGCACAGATAGGGCAGTTACCCAAAGCATAGAATTAGCCACAGACGCTACATTTAAGGAACCCGGTCCAGTGTGTACGCGGAGTAAGGATGAATTAAGGTTAGAAGCAGAAATTCTGCACTTCAAAAAGAAGGCAGAAAGAAAGAAAGGCGACTTAAGAAAATCTGTGGCGCCTCAAAAACCTAACCCTGTGGACAGTTACCGCCCTGATCCACTCAGCAGAGGAGCGATTGGTAGAAACGCCCTCAATTCAGAAAATGATCACATTTCAATAAAGTCAGTGGTTTCCGTCCCAACTGACGATGAAGATTTGAATTTAGAAGCGGAAGCGTTAGCTAGAGAAGCGTTGATCAGACGCATTCAAAAGGAGAACCGCGAGAAACTCAAAAATCTACGCGGAGGAATAGCAGGTCCGGACCTGGGACCTCAAGAATTAGGTGAGCCAGGCGTGCCGGAAGAATTAGTCCTCGATAAGGACTTGGAAATACAATTACGCGAGCAAGAGATTTGGGAGCGCGAATTAGAATTGCAGGAGCAAGAACTCGCGTACCAGGCCGCGTTAGCAGATCCGTACCGGGAGAGAAGGAGGAAATTAGCTGAGCGCGAGGAACAGTTAAAGAAAAGGGAGCAGGCCCTGAAGGATAAGATCTCGGGAATCACCCGCCCCCAAGTTACTCAAGTCGTTAACACCGTACAGGCACCCGTTCCTCCTACTCTGCCGTTAGCGGAGCAATCCATATCGGTTAAAGACGCGTTAGCGGTAGTCCCAAAATTTGACGGGAAAAACATCACCGTAATGCAGTTTAATCGGGCGTGCAAGAGGGCACTCGAGATGGTAACACCCAGCTTGGAGGGGTACCTCACGCGCCTCATCAGAAGCAAGCTCGCCGATCGAGCATACGCAGTAATCGAAGACGAGAGTTTTGCAACCCTGCAAGGACTCTTGGACAAACTCACGGAAGTGTTCGCGCCCATTAGATCCGCGAATCATTACCGTGGAGAGCTTGGTCAGCTGTATAAATACGCTGATGAACACGTGCTAGATTACATAGGGAGAACCCGCGACATAAAAACGGGATTAATAGAAGCGGAACGAAGGAAGAACCGCGAGCTAACCAATGCAGAGATAATCAGGTTAGATGAGGAGGTCTGCGAGGCATTTGTCGGCGGACTACCGAGCGACTGCCGGAATGCAGTATTGATCAAAGGTTACTCCAACCTGAAGACAGCCTACGAAAGGGCTATAGATGCCAGCAAGGCATTAGAATTAGATAGAGATCGGGCTAGGAGCCGCGGCGCGAGCAGGGCCGAGAGTAATAACGCAGAGCCGTGTAAACATTGCGGCCGTAGTAATCACCTAACCGATCAGTGCCGAGCGATTAGGAGACCCGCGGTAAGCAGACCCGTGGAAAATAGAGAATCGTGTACGCTGTGCGGGCGGTCGACCCACAGCACAGCAAATTGTTACAAGAACAAACCGCCGTCGAGTCAACAGTCGACAGCGCGAAATACCAACGTAGTCGAATGTAGCTACTGCAAGAGCATAGGACATTCATACAACGAATGCCGTAAACGTAGATACCATGAAACAATTAGCCGAAACAACTCGGGAAACGGAGCAGGGCCCTCGGGGAACACTGGCAGCCCCCGAGTAACAAGGGCCAATGCCATAGAGACAGAGGGGGTGGAAACAGGTCCATCTGCCTCTACTTAAAAGGAAAAATACCTACAGTAAATTTAGATTCCAAAGATACGAAAACCGCAATTGACTTCATGATAGATACGGGAGCGGAGGCCAATATCGTAAAGGCCTCTAATGTAAAGGACTTTCGTAAAGTGAACCCCAAGAGGCGTATCACTATTATAGGAATAGGAGATGTACCACACTATAGTTTAGGAGCAACGGAATTGGAAATGTTTGGTTTCAAAACGGATTTTCACGTAGTTGAGAATACCTTTCCCATCAAAAGTGACGGTATCCTAGGGTCAGCTTTCCTTACCCAGTTCGAAGCCAATGTTAACTACGCGGACCAATGCCTCGAAGTACTGAACAAATCCGTTTATTTTAATGATAGAGAAACCGTCCTCGTGCCCAAGCGTACGAACATAGCCTTCCCTATTAAAATTAGTGAAGATAGTATCAAAGAAGGATATGTACCCCTTCTTGACAGTTGCAAGGGAGTCTATATAGGGAACGCTATTGTTAAGGATGACGGAGGTAGGGCAACGATCCGCGCGGTAAACACCACGGAGGAGGACAAACTTATACCAGTCCCCACCGTAGAACTGCTGGATACGAGCGAAGCAATACCGTTAGGGGAGACCGAACACATTACCATAAACAAATGTTCGATAACAGACGTTACTGACTCCTACGAGAAACTCTCTAGACGCTCCGAAACTATTACGAAATTATTGAGATTAGATCATCTTAACGATGAGGAAAAAGACAGTGTAGCCAGGATAGTTCGAGAAAACGCAGATGTCTTTCATCTGCCGGACGACAAGCTCCGATGCACAGGTGTCATGAAACATAAAATAGCTACCACCGATGACCTACCGGTGCACACTAAGCAATACAGATTTCCGCCCGTCCACAAGGACGAAATAGCTAGGCAGGTGACCGAAATGGAACAGAATGGCGTAATCAAGCCATCGGTATCGCCTTACAGTTCGCCACTTTGGATCGTACCGAAAAAGGCCGATTCGAAGGGAAATAAGAGATGGAGGATCGTGATAGATTATCGTAGATTGAACGAAAAAACGATAGGTGACGCATATCCGTTGCCCAACATCACCGAAATCCTTGACCAGTTAGGGAATGCCCGGTATTTTTCGGTATTCGATTTAGCATCGGGCTTTCATCAAATACAAATGGACGAGAAGGACGCTCCCAAAACCGCCTTCTCGACACCGCACGGGCATTATGAATTCACGCGTATGCCATTCGGGCTGAAGAATGCGCCAGCTACTTTCCAGAGACTAATGGACCAAGTGTTGTTAGGATCGCAGGGCATAGAGCTGTTCGTATACCTGGATGACATAGTAATATACGCGTCTACTTTAGAAGAACACGAGCGAAAAGTCACGCGATTAATGAGTAGATTGCGGAAGGCAAACCTAGCCTTACAACCAGACAAGTGTGAATTTCTCAGACACGAAGTTACTTACTTAGGACACGTGATCAGCGACGTAGGTGTGGAACCGGACCCAAAGAAAATCGAGTCCGTGGAAAAATTTCCAGTTCCCAAAAATGCTAAAAACATCAAGCAATTTTTAGGGCTAGCAGGTTATTACAGACGGTTCATACCGGGTTTTTCTAAGATCGCGAAACCGCTCACGAACCTTCTCAAAAAAGGGGAAAGCTTTGAATGGAAAGAACAACACCAATCAGCTTTTGAGTTTTTACGCGACAGGTTATGCGAGAAACCGATCCTGCAGTACCCAGATTTCGAGCGACCTTTCCTGGTCACAACGGACGCGTCCGGTTATGCAATCGGGGGTGTCCTGAGCCAGGGAGAAATTGGGAAAGACTTACCTATATCGTACGTATCACGGGTGTTAACATCAGCCGAAAAAAATTACTCTACGTTCGAGAAGGAACTTTTAGCAGTAGTTTGGTGCGTGAATTACTTTAGACCGTACCTCTACGGCAGAGAATTTACCGTAATATCTGACCAAAAAGCCTTGTCATGGTTTCATAAAAATAAAAGCCCATGTGCACGACTCATTAGGTGGAAGACCCTCCTAGCTGAGTTTCAGTGCACAATAAAATATAAGGAAGGGCGTGCGAATACGAACGCCGACGCCCTCTCCAGAAATCCGGTCGACGATACGGATCCAGCCCCGTTGGACCCCGAACTCGCGATCATACAGACACTAGAGTTAGATACGACAGACGAGACCGACACCACAAACGAAGACATTTTCGAGCTACCTCCGGTCACGACCGAAATGACAGGAGACCTATTTACAGTAGATGAAAATTTCTCGCTGGTGCATTGCGTAGCTGAGGACCTGCATATGGGAGCCGGCATCGCAGTGCAATTCCGGGAGAAATTTGGTAGACTTGACGAACTGAAACAACAGAACGCCAAGGTAGGTGAAGTGGCTCAGCTTCAGGTGGGCAGGCGGTTCGTTTATTATCTAATAACAAAAAAACGTAGCAACGATAAGCCTACGTTGAAAAATCTAGAAAAAGCCCTGATTCAACTCAGGCGCACGTGTAAAAGAAATGCAGACTATCGTCTCGCGATGCCCAGGATAGGTTGTGGTCTTGACAAACTGTCCTGGAAGACCGTAATAAAACTAATCAACAAGGTGTTCAAACAACCTTTCAAGATACATATATACGCTTTGCCTCCACCCAACGTTGAGACCACTGAGCCAACCTCGACAGACAATCGGGAAAGTTCACCTCTGGGACAGTTCGGAAACGAGCCGCCCCAATATCAAAGCACGGGTTTAGACCCCATAGTCGAAACGATGGAGCAGGAGAAAGGGGGGGACACCAGTAGAATTTCCCTTCCGGAAGCGTCGACGAGTTTAGATCACAGGGACAAAGCCTTTGACGTAATAGGCCAGGACACCCCTGTAGAAAATCAAGCAACCGATGCTGACGAAGACTCAGATTCAGGTTCCGAGCACAGTAACGAGCATGAATGCGTCGACAGCGACGTAAGCGACTCCGACGAAATCATAGAACCAGGTTCGCAGCCCTACGAGCTCGCTGCAGACCCCGAATTAAAGATCACTAGGAGTAAAGAAAACTTGTCAATTCACAAAGGGAACGTGGTCTGCTTCGTCTCGCAGCAAGGTGAACCTATAGACCGCGGAGCGCACGATCTATTCAGTAAATTCAAGATACCAAAATTAGAGGATTTAGCACTAGGAAGAGCTAGGCTAATGCAAAAGGACAATAGAAACATTATATGTTTGCCAATCAAAGAATCAACAAAAAGGCACCTCGACAGAGAAATATTTAAAGAAGCTCTGGCATCTCTGTTAGACGTAATTATGGAAATAGAGTTAGCAGAAATAGCACTAGCCAGAACAGCATTCATAGATAATATTTCGTGGAAGGAAATTTTAAATAGGATAAAAATCGCACTCAGCGATTGTCCTTGCACGCTGACTATTTACGAAGACTTAATTCAAACTCCGGCGGAGGAGCTTAGGGCCGGAATTATTCAAGAAAATCATGAATCTGCGCTAGGGGGTCACAAGGGCGTGACCAAAACTTACCGTAGAATTAGGCAAAAGTACGCATGGCCGAATATGAAACGCCAGGTACAAGATTATATAGGCAGGTGTTGGCAGTGCGCCACTAGGAAGCTCACGCGAGTAAAGCATAAGCAACCAATGGTAATAACAGATACTCCCGACGCTGCCTTTGAGAAAATCTCCATGGACGTTGTGGGCCCTCTGCCCATTACAGAACGAGGAAATAGTCATATTTTAACAATCCAAGACCTCCTCACCAAATACTCGCTAGCAATCCCGTTGAAAGAAACCGACTCGGTGGCAATCGCTGATGGCTTAGTAAAAAACTTCATTTGTATCTACGGCGCACCCCGTCATATCCTCACGGATCAGGGCGCCAATTTAACTAGCTCACTGATGAAGGCGATCACAAAGCGATTTAGAATAACACAAAACAGGACCACAGCTTTCCACCCGCAGTCAAATGGTTCGATTGAAAGGTCACACCACGTTCTAATAGAATATTTGAAACAGTTCGTTACGGACAAGAACGACTGGGACGAGTGGCTAGAGTTAGCAATGTTTTCATATAATACCAGTACTCATGAAAGCACAAGGTTTTCACCGTACGAATTAGTGTTCGGCCGAGAGGCAAGAGTGCCCTCGAGCTACGCAGCAATAGAAACCATATCAGATAGGACGTACGAAGGCTACTTGTTAGATTTATGTAAAAATCTCCATGAAATACAGACTCTCGCAGCAGAGAATTTAACCCAAGCAAAACACAAGTATAAACGTTACTATGATAATAAAATCAAATTGCTACAATTAAAACCAGGAGATCTGGTGTTCCTCCTAAAGGAGCCCAGAAAGAACAAATTCGCTGACCATTATACTGGTCCGCACGAAGTAATAGAAGTTCTTCCCAATAATAATGTAAAAATTCTTGTTGAAAATAGAACTAGGGTGGTCCACCTGGACAAACTGAAAAAGGCAAAGGCATAATCGCACCTATCCTTTATTATTCTGTCCACAGGAATCACTAGAAAGTAAGAACACAATAATATAATGAAGCTCCCGGCTAATGAGGAAGACGATCATCTCGAAGTAGTTTTCATTGAAAAGCCGCAGACACTACCATACCCAGTCACAAACATTAAAATCATAATGTACAAGGTTACAATAACACTATATTTTAAGGCCAATGAAGCTTTCAAGTCATTACTTGGGGAAATGATAAAAATAACAGATTTGGGTGAAGGCGACTACAGAACGTATTATAAAAGAATTCGCAGCCAAAGAGGCATAGTAGATCAAGTATTAGATGTGTTTTTCGCCCGCCCGGACGAAACCCACATATCAGTGCTATTTCACCCAGATCTAAACGAAGCGTACACGTACGTGGGTAAAGGCATGGACGGCGAAGTGTCCAAGTACACCGTCTCCGGCCCAATTGTTAACTATGTAGGCAGTCAGATGTTCAAAGACGCCGTATAATTTTGTACACTAAGCAGATTTAAGAGTAGACGTCAGAATTTATAGGTATTATGACATACGTTACAGGGTCAATGCAAACCCCAGCCATGAGGTCCGTCCTCGTACTCCTCACTACCATTTGTTGGTTGAAGGGGGCCCATGCATTAATCGGGTATGACTGTGGCGGAGCTGCCCTTAACGTAACAACTATAAATCTACTAGACATCGACCAATGTGATTTGGAACACGACAAGACACAAAACGAACGAACGTTTATACAATTGCTCCAACTCACGGAATACAAACAGGCGCAAGTCTTACAATGCAAAGTGGAGATCGACAGAACAGTTTATCGATGCGGACAATTTTCACACAACTCGGTGACCGACGGAGGAAGAAAGGCTTACCTTCCAAGAATCTCAAGGGAGGCATGCGAGACGCTACATCGCACAGGTACGCTAACCCTCGGGTCACAGACGCATTTGGTCGAGATCCCAACAAACGTAACGACGCTACGCGACGCCACCTTGGCCGGCAGCCTTACCTCTGACGGTACCTGCCAAGGGCAATATTACAATGACGGTTATGGACAGTGGGAAAGCGCTGTCGTGCAGGCAGTAATCAAGATTTCGGTCTACTCGTACACGGCGAACGTCAAGATCTCCAACAATCAAATTTTGCTGAAGAGTGGAACAACCTGCCCTTTTGGAGACGGGCAGTGCATCGACGATGAGGGTGGCCATACCTACTGGACAACAACGCCCCTCGACGAATGTAAATTTGACAAATATGACGTACTATACACGGGATACGCAGACCGAACGAACGCGACGGACTCTCCAACCGTTTACTCGCTACAGACAGGTGACACAACCTTCGCGCTAATGGAAAGGTCCAGAGCCACCATTTGCGGCTATAAAATCATAAACACAGAGCACCCCCGTCTATTTATCTTTGAGACCAGTCCAACGGAAGTCTTCAAACAACGATCAAGATTAGCAGTATCAAACATCGACATCTTTTCATACATCAATTCAAAATTCATTTATGTAGAAAAACACATCAGAACGCAGACCACCAACCTATACAGGGACGTGATCGAGCAGAAATGTAAATTAGAACAACAGGTGCTGAAAAATGCATTAAATCTCGCTGAATTATCACCTGACAGTTTTGCCTTTAACCTAATGAAGGGCCCCGGCTATTTTGCAACAATAGCCGGCGAAGTAATCTATATCATGAAGTGCATCCCAGTAGAAGTGGAATTCCGCAAGACGGCAGAATGTTACAATGATCTTCCTGTGAATCACCAAAATGAGAGCATGTTCCTGCGACCCAAATCGAGGATTCTCGTGAAGACCGGAACCAGGAGGAGCTGCAACGAGGTCGTGCCGCCAATGTTTAAGGTAGAAGAGACGTGGTACAAGTTCACACCTAGGGCATCCGAAGCCAAGGTACCGCAGAAACTCAAGCCCTTGACAAACATGAATTGGAAATATAGTAATCCTGGACCCCTGGGATCAAGCGGAATTTACACTGAGGAGGAATTGCAAGAATTACGGGAACACATCATGTTTCCGGCAGAGAAACCTGCACTACTCGACACCATATCCAGAGGCGCCCGAGGCGAGACCATCGGGACGGGAACAATCAATATGTATAACTTGTTAGACGAAAAGACTCTAACGCGAATAGCAGAATCAACGGCAAAAAGACTATTTACTGGATTCACCACCTTCGGGAGTGTCGTCGGAGGAATATGGGGGATCTGGGCCGTATGGGCACTGCTGAAATTCTTAATCGACACATGCATACATGGTTACACGCTCCACACAGCATATGGGTGCAGTTACCACTTGATAGCCTCACTGTGGGACTCGGTGACGCATCTGTTAATGCACCTACGAGGACAAAAGACCGATCAACCAATGACGACTGACGCCCAGGAGCAGACGGAACCACTGAATAAAATAATTTACCACGTTCCGTCACAGTCAATTCACTTTCCAGAAAATCTAGACTTGAATTCTGACATAGAGTTGAAGAAGCTCGAGGAAAGAGCACAACAGAGAGCAAAAGATCTTAACTTGGTTTAGTGAACGCCGCTAAGATCTTTTACGGAAATAAAACTTATTTCCTTCAAATAAGGAGGGGGGTGTGACGTCCCCGGAAGAACGTCTACCATATACATATTTTTCCTATTATCATACTAAAACTGTTGCTCTCTTACCTCGAGTATACTACTATTAGCATAACACATACTTGTATTATACCTAAAATATAGGAATACATTATAATATCTTATAAACAAAGAGCAAGGCAACATGGCGTACCCGGCAGAAAGCACCAGGCAGCAAGCCATATTCACAGTTGTGCTAAGAGGCCGCCATCTTGGCTCGCCCGCTCATCATATACTACACTATGAGAAATACACGCACATCGCGCTATTTAGGAATGTACACATATATATGCATACTCATAATTATCATGCCGTCTTATTACGAATGATAAAATAAACGATATAATAAACAATCGTATAAACTTACCCATAAATATAACATACTCATATATGTATTACATAAAAGGAGTACACGTCATCGACGCGCAAAAGGGAAACCTTATCCCTTCATCCGAAATACGCCTTCAGCAGGCCTACGTGACATTCCGCACGTCCAGCGCTCGACCACGTGCACTTCTTAGGAATAACCACATTTGTTAGAATAAATAAATAACCGTAACCAGAGCGGCCAGCGGGACTCGAAGCACTTAAACGAAGGTTCGTAGGCGAACCCTAACATAAACACCCGCTGAGCGCTCATCCTAGTAAAGATAAGATTTTGCATAGTTAAGATACGCTCTAGACTAAACAGCCCCGGACCTCGGTACAATAAACAGACGGAAGCAATAAATCGTCCAAGTACCGAGAAGCACTTAAGAAGAAACATCGACACGGCGATCCGATACCCGAGGAGAAACTGAGCCAAACAATTCCAGCCCAGGCCGACGGACCGACGCCAACTCAGAACAAAGGCCAAGGGTCGAGCGGGAAAAACCTGTTCTACTCGACCGCCATAAACAGGGATGAAAGCCAGACCCGCACTTAGCCAGGGACCGGTTTACAACAGGGCCATAAACCAGACAACCCTCACAGCATGACGTCAGGCCCCAAACACGTGCACGCAGGCAGGCAGCAACAGGTCGGACCTAACGGGACTCCGCCAACAAAGAGCCGCATTCCAAGGCTCTGACGTCACGCGCGCCTACGTGACACCGAGCGCGTCAAGGCAGGCCAGCGGCGCGCGCACCATCGCCCCGCGCATGCGCACCAGGACACTCGAGAGCTGAGACGGTCGACGCTTCGCACCCTGGACAGCACTTCTCATCCGCGCTTCAAGCAGACCAGTCGAGTTCTTGTAAATCTCTACGAGTTACACAGTTAGCTTGCACGTTTAGAACTTGTACGCATTCGCTAGTTTCTTGTAAATCTCTACGAGTCGCACAGTTGACTTGCACGTTTAGAACTAGTATACATTCGCTATAGCTTAAGCGCTCTGTTTAACGTAAACTCTTAATATACGCGACTAGAATATTAAACATTGTACCTTTTTCGAATTATCTGTAACAATATACCAAACACAAAGATTTATTTCATCGAGTTCTCATTTCTTGAACCTAAAACTAGAGTCAGTGAATAATCCAAGGTAATTCCCTTTTACCCACATTAACATTGGTTGTTAGCGGAGACGCTGACTTAATTAAGCTTGTAAAACTAGCTTTTCCAAGTTAATTTGTGACGTCCCCGGAAGAACGTCTACCATATACATATTTTTCCTATTATCATACTAAAACTGTTGCTCTCTTACCTCGAGTATACTACTATTAGCATAACACATACTTGTATTATACCTAAAATATAGGAATACATTATAATATCTTATAAACAAAGAGCAAGGCAACATGGCGTACCCGGCAGAAAGCACCAGGCAGCAAGCCATATTCACAGTTGTGCTAAGAGGCCGCCATCTTGGCTCGCCCGCTCATCATATACTACACTATGAGAAATACACGCACATCGCGCTATTTAGGAATGTACACATATATATGCATACTCATAATTATCATGCCGTCTTATTACGAATGATAAAATAAACGATATAATAAACAATCGTATAAACTTACCCATAAATATAACATACTCATATATGTATTACATAAAAGGAGTACACGTCATCGACGCGCAAAAGGGAAACCTTATCCCTTCATCCGAAATACGCCTTCAGCAGGCCTACGTGACATTCCGCACGTCCAGCGCTCGACCACGTGCACTTCTTAGGAATAACCACATTTGTTAGAATAAATAAATAACTGTAACCAGAGCGGCCAGCGGGACTCGAAGCACTTAAACGAAGGTTCGTAGGCGAACCCTAACATAAACACCCGCTGAGCGCTCATCCTAGTAAAGATAAGATTTTGCATAGTTAAGATACGCTCTAGACTAAACAGCCCCGGACCTCGGTACAATAAACAGACGGAAGCAATAAATCGTCCAAGTACCGAGAAGCACTTAAGAAGAAACATCGACACGGCGATCCGATACCCGAGGAGAAACTGAGCCAAACAATTCCAGCCCAGGCCGACGGACCGACGCCAACTCAGAACAAAGGCCAAGGGTCGAGCGGGAAAAACCTGTTCTACTCGACCGCCATAAACAGGGATGAAAGCCAGACCCGCACTTAGCCAGGGACCGGTTTACAACAGGGCCATAAACCAGACAACCCTCACAGCATGACGTCAGGCCCCAAACACGTGCACGCAGGCAGGCAGCAACAGGTCGGACCTAACGGGACTCCGCCAACAAAGAGCCGCATTCCAAGGCTCTGACGTCACGCGCGCCTACGTGACACCGAGCGCGTCAAGGCAGGCCAGCGGCGCGCGCACCATCGCCCCGCGCATGCGCACCAGGACACTCGAGAGCTGAGACGGTCGACGCTTCGCACCCTGGACAGCACTTCTCATCCGCGCTTCAAGCAGACCAGTCGAGTTCTTGTAAATCTCTACGAGTTACACAGTTAGCTTGCACGTTTAGAACTTGTACGCATTCGCTAGTTTCTTGTAAATCTCTACGAGTCGCACAGTTGACTTGCACGTTTAGAACTAGTATACATTCGCTATAGCTTAAGCGCTCTGTTTAACGTAAACTCTTAATATACGCGACTAGAATATTAAACATTGTACCTTTTTCGAATTATCTGTAACAATATACCAAACACAAAGATTTATTTCATCGAGTTCTCATTTCTTGAACCTAAAACTAGAGTCAGTGAATAATCCAAGGTAATTCCCTTTTACCCACATTAACATTGGTTGTTAGCGGAGACGCTGACTTAATTAAGCTTGTAAAACTAGCTTTTCCAAGTTAATTAACTCCTACCCCTTTCTATATCGGTAGATGTCAAAGTCCAGTAAACGTCACGGTCGTAAGAATAGACATCGCGCAGGCCGACGACTACGGGCTAAGAAGCAAGCTATATTACAAGCCAGAATCAAACGTATCAACGGTCCAGTTGAGATCCTTCCGATCTATACACAACCTAGCTCTAACGAAGAATCGGGCTCTTTCTCGTCGCACGCATCCAGCCAACCCAAGGTTGACCACCCGTTCTCAACTCACGGGGTAGAACGTGAAGTTATACAGACGGTTACTAGAGTCAGCGAGGGGCTGTTATACGAGCAAATCGACATTAGGAGGAAGCTGTTCCCTGTACCAACCGTATACGACTGGGTAGAAGAGCCGGAAGTTATCGACCTGGACTCCGAACCAGAGACCATCTACCTCGACTAAAGGTAAGACGCTCATTTACGTTACCCCATATTATCCTAAACGACGAATATAATCCATAGCGGGGGCCCGGGTCCCTCAAATAAAACAGGGCTCCGTTATTGCAGTGTCGCTCCGCGTGCGTCAACGTTAAGAATTGTTTTTTTTGTTGACTAGTGCGTCTGGGACGTCACAGGCAATAAAATTTCTGGTGGCAGCGGTGGGATTCGTTTAAAAATTGATTTTGTTAAAATCCGAATTCAACTAAAAATAATCGGTGCGAGTTATTAAAGACGAGATCCGCGAAAGTAGCAAAGACAGTGAACCGAACTTCGCAACACACGCGTAACGGGAGTAGCAAGAAAACTCACCTCAGCCGCAAAGAACGCGATCGGGACGAACGCACAAACTACGGACGGAATCGCGAAATAACGCTCGACAAATACAATAAAAGCGAATCACACGGGGACTCCACACGCTTGAGATTATTTCTATAAATAGGATAAAGATTCACACGCGAAACCAATATGCCTATCGAAACTAGAACAGGTAGCAAAAAGGAAAGCGGCGCATCAGTAGATGATAGCTTACAACTTAAATATACGGAGACCGATATAGAATTCATAAAACAGGAGGTTTCCAATAAGGAAAAGAGGCTCCAAAAAGAAAAAGAAGCGTTAGAGGAACGTCAAGCAGAAATAGATAAGAAGTCAAAACATCTTAGCGAACAATTCAGACAACAAGAAGCTGAATTAGAGAAAAAACAGCGCGCGATTGAATCGAGTAAAGACGCGGGGTTATCCGAAGAAGTTCAAAAGAAACTTGCCAGGCTCGCCGAGCTCGAGGCGAAAGAAATCGCGAACGCAAATACAAAAACGCAGCGGCACAACCCGACCGAGGGCCCCGCGCAAGACGTACCACATCCTACACAGCCAACAAAAGGCATAGTAGAAGAAATCAAATATCCTACGCAGTTCAAAACGAGCAAGGTAGACGATTCTAAAAATCCTGCACAGCTCTCCGCGAGCGTGACAGACGTTAAAATTAGGGACACTAACGAAGCGACGGGCCGTTCGAAAATGGATGAACCGCGGTTAGGTCCTGTAGAGGACACACAGCTGTCCGAACTCCTCCGTAGGAAGGCAGAAATAGATCGGGAAGTACAACTTCTCGTAGCGCAAAATTCACGCGGCACAGATAGGGCAGTTACCCAAAGCATAGAATTAGCCACAGACGCTACATTTAAGGAACCCGGTCCAGTGTGTACGCGGAGTAAGGATGAATTAAGGTTAGAAGCAGAAATTCTGCACTTCAAAAAGAAGGCAGAAAGAAAGAAAGGCGACTTAAGAAAATCTGTGGCGCCTCAAAAACCTAACCCTGTGGACAGTTACCGCCCTGATCCACTCAGCAGAGGAGCGATTGGTAGAAACGCCCTCAATTCAGAAAATGATCACATTTCAATAAAGTCAGTGGTTTCCGTCCCAACTGACGATGAAGATTTGAATTTAGAAGCGGAAGCGTTAGCTAGAGAAGCGTTGATCAGACGCATTCAAAAGGAGAACCGCGAGAAACTCAAAAATCTACGCGGAGGAATAGCAGGTCCGGACCTGGGACCTCAAGAATTAGGTGAGCCAGGCGTGCCGGAAGAATTAGTCCTCGATAAGGACTTGGAAATACAATTACGCGAGCAAGAGATTTGGGAGCGCGAATTAGAATTGCAGGAGCAAGAACTCGCGTACCAGGCCGCGTTAGCAGATCCGTACCGGGAGAGAAGGAGGAAATTAGCTGAGCGCGAGGAACAGTTAAAGAAAAGGGAGCAGGCCCTGAAGGATAAGATCTCGGGAATCACCCGCCCCCAAGTTACTCAAGTCGTTAACACCGTACAGGCACCCGTTCCTCCTACTCTGCCGTTAGCGGAGCAATCCATATCGGTTAAAGACGCGTTAGCGGTAGTCCCAAAATTTGACGGGAAAAACATCACCGTAATGCAGTTTAATCGGGCGTGCAAGAGGGCACTCGAGATGGTAACACCCAGCTTGGAGGGGTACCTCACGCGCCTCATCAGAAGCAAGCTCGCCGATCGAGCATACGCAGTAATCGAAGACGAGAGTTTTGCAACCCTGCAAGGACTCTTGGACAAACTCACGGAAGTGTTCGCGCCCATTAGATCCGCGAATCATTACCGTGGAGAGCTTGGTCAGCTGTATAAATACGCTGATGAACACGTGCTAGATTACATAGGGAGAACCCGCGACATAAAAACGGGATTAATAGAAGCGGAACGAAGGAAGAACCGCGAGCTAACCAATGCAGAGATAATCAGGTTAGATGAGGAGGTCTGCGAGGCATTTGTCGGCGGACTACCGAGCGACTGCCGGAATGCAGTATTGATCAAAGGTTACTCCAACCTGAAGACAGCCTACGAAAGGGCTATAGATGCCAGCAAGGCATTAGAATTAGATAGAGATCGGGCTAGGAGCCGCGGCGCGAGCAGGGCCGAGAGTAATAACGCAGAGCCGTGTAAACATTGCGGCCGTAGTAATCACCTAACCGATCAGTGCCGAGCGATTAGGAGACCCGCGGTAAGCAGACCCGTGGAAAATAGAGAATCGTGTACGCTGTGCGGGCGGTCGACCCACAGCACAGCAAATTGTTACAAGAACAAACCGCCGTCGAGTCAACAGTCGACAGCGCGAAATACCAACGTAGTCGAATGTAGCTACTGCAAGAGCATAGGACATTCATACAACGAATGCCGTAAACGTAGATACCATGAAACAATTAGCCGAAACAACTCGGGAAACGGAGCAGGGCCCTCGGGGAACACTGGCAGCCCCCGAGTAACAAGGGCCAATGCCATAGAGACAGAGGGGGTGGAAACAGGTCCATCTGCCTCTACTTAAAAGGAAAAATACCTACAGTAAATTTAGATTCCAAAGATACGAAAACCGCAATTGACTTCATGATAGATACGGGAGCGGAGGCCAATATCGTAAAGGCCTCTAATGTAAAGGACTTTCGTAAAGTGAACCCCAAGAGGCGTATCACTATTATAGGAATAGGAGATGTACCACACTATAGTTTAGGAGCAACGGAATTGGAAATGTTTGGTTTCAAAACGGATTTTCACGTAGTTGAGAATACCTTTCCCATCAAAAGTGACGGTATCCTAGGGTCAGCTTTCCTTACCCAGTTCGAAGCCAATGTTAACTACGCGGACCAATGCCTCGAAGTACTGAACAAATCCGTTTATTTTAATGATAGAGAAACCGTCCTCGTGCCCAAGCGTACGAACATAGCCTTCCCTATTAAAATTAGTGAAGATAGTATCAAAGAAGGATATGTACCCCTTCTTGACAGTTGCAAGGGAGTCTATATAGGGAACGCTATTGTTAAGGATGACGGAGGTAGGGCAACGATCCGCGCGGTAAACACCACGGAGGAGGACAAACTTATACCAGTCCCCACCGTAGAACTGCTGGATACGAGCGAAGCAATACCGTTAGGGGAGACCGAACACATTACCATAAACAAATGTTCGATAACAGACGTTACTGACTCCTACGAGAAACTCTCTAGACGCTCCGAAACTATTACGAAATTATTGAGATTAGATCATCTTAACGATGAGGAAAAAGACAGTGTAGCCAGGATAGTTCGAGAAAACGCAGATGTCTTTCATCTGCCGGACGACAAGCTCCGATGCACAGGTGTCATGAAACATAAAATAGCTACCACCGATGACCTACCGGTGCACACTAAGCAATACAGATTTCCGCCCGTCCACAAGGACGAAATAGCTAGGCAGGTGACCGAAATGGAACAGAATGGCGTAATCAAGCCATCGGTATCGCCTTACAGTTCGCCACTTTGGATCGTACCGAAAAAGGCCGATTCGAAGGGAAATAAGAGATGGAGGATCGTGATAGATTATCGTAGATTGAACGAAAAAACGATAGGTGACGCATATCCGTTGCCCAACATCACCGAAATCCTTGACCAGTTAGGGAATGCCCGGTATTTTTCGGTATTCGATTTAGCATCGGGCTTTCATCAAATACAAATGGACGAGAAGGACGCTCCCAAAACCGCCTTCTCGACACCGCACGGGCATTATGAATTCACGCGTATGCCATTCGGGCTGAAGAATGCGCCAGCTACTTTCCAGAGACTAATGGACCAAGTGTTGTTAGGATCGCAGGGCATAGAGCTGTTCGTATACCTGGATGACATAGTAATATACGCGTCTACTTTAGAAGAACACGAGCGAAAAGTCACGCGATTAATGAGTAGATTGCGGAAGGCAAACCTAGCCTTACAACCAGACAAGTGTGAATTTCTCAGACACGAAGTTACTTACTTAGGACACGTGATCAGCGACGTAGGTGTGGAACCGGACCCAAAGAAAATCGAGTCCGTGGAAAAATTTCCAGTTCCCAAAAATGCTAAAAACATCAAGCAATTTTTAGGGCTAGCAGGTTATTACAGACGGTTCATACCGGGTTTTTCTAAGATCGCGAAACCGCTCACGAACCTTCTCAAAAAAGGGGAAAGCTTTGAATGGAAAGAACAACACCAATCAGCTTTTGAGTTTTTACGCGACAGGTTATGCGAGAAACCGATCCTGCAGTACCCAGATTTCGAGCGACCTTTCCTGGTCACAACGGACGCGTCCGGTTATGCAATCGGGGGTGTCCTGAGCCAGGGAGAAATTGGGAAAGACTTACCTATATCGTACGTATCACGGGTGTTAACATCAGCCGAAAAAAATTACTCTACGTTCGAGAAGGAACTTTTAGCAGTAGTTTGGTGCGTGAATTACTTTAGACCGTACCTCTACGGCAGAGAATTTACCGTAATATCTGACCAAAAAGCCTTGTCATGGTTTCATAAAAATAAAAGCCCATGTGCACGACTCATTAGGTGGAAGACCCTCCTAGCTGAGTTTCAGTGCACAATAAAATATAAGGAAGGGCGTGCGAATACGAACGCCGACGCCCTCTCCAGAAATCCGGTCGACGATACGGATCCAGCCCCGTTGGACCCCGAACTCGCGATCATACAGACACTAGAGTTAGATACGACAGACGAGACCGACACCACAAACGAAGACATTTTCGAGCTACCTCCGGTCACGACCGAAATGACAGGAGACCTATTTACAGTAGATGAAAATTTCTCGCTGGTGCATTGCGTAGCTGAGGACCTGCATATGGGAGCCGGCATCGCAGTGCAATTCCGGGAGAAATTTGGTAGACTTGACGAACTGAAACAACAGAACGCCAAGGTAGGTGAAGTGGCTCAGCTTCAGGTGGGCAGGCGGTTCGTTTATTATCTAATAACAAAAAAACGTAGCAACGATAAGCCTACGTTGAAAAATCTAGAAAAAGCCCTGATTCAACTCAGGCGCACGTGTAAAAGAAATGCAGACTATCGTCTCGCGATGCCCAGGATAGGTTGTGGTCTTGACAAACTGTCCTGGAAGACCGTAATAAAACTAATCAACAAGGTGTTCAAACAACCTTTCAAGATACATATATACGCTTTGCCTCCACCCAACGTTGAGACCACTGAGCCAACCTCGACAGACAATCGGGAAAGTTCACCTCTGGGACAGTTCGGAAACGAGCCGCCCCAATATCAAAGCACGGGTTTAGACCCCATAGTCGAAACGATGGAGCAGGAGAAAGGGGGGGACACCAGTAGAATTTCCCTTCCGGAAGCGTCGACGAGTTTAGATCACAGGGACAAAGCCTTTGACGTAATAGGCCAGGACACCCCTGTAGAAAATCAAGCAACCGATGCTGACGAAGACTCAGATTCAGGTTCCGAGCACAGTAACGAGCATGAATGCGTCGACAGCGACGTAAGCGACTCCGACGAAATCATAGAACCAGGTTCGCAGCCCTACGAGCTCGCTGCAGACCCCGAATTAAAGATCACTAGGAGTAAAGAAAACTTGTCAATTCACAAAGGGAACGTGGTCTGCTTCGTCTCGCAGCAAGGTGAACCTATAGACCGCGGAGCGCACGATCTATTCAGTAAATTCAAGATACCAAAATTAGAGGATTTAGCACTAGGAAGAGCTAGGCTAATGCAAAAGGACAATAGAAACATTATATGTTTGCCAATCAAAGAATCAACAAAAAGGCACCTCGACAGAGAAATATTTAAAGAAGCTCTGGCATCTCTGTTAGACGTAATTATGGAAATAGAGTTAGCAGAAATAGCACTAGCCAGAACAGCATTCATAGATAATATTTCGTGGAAGGAAATTTTAAATAGGATAAAAATCGCACTCAGCGATTGTCCTTGCACGCTGACTATTTACGAAGACTTAATTCAAACTCCGGCGGAGGAGCTTAGGGCCGGAATTATTCAAGAAAATCATGAATCTGCGCTAGGGGGTCACAAGGGCGTGACCAAAACTTACCGTAGAATTAGGCAAAAGTACGCATGGCCGAATATGAAACGCCAGGTACAAGATTATATAGGCAGGTGTTGGCAGTGCGCCACTAGGAAGCTCACGCGAGTAAAGCATAAGCAACCAATGGTAATAACAGATACTCCCGACGCTGCCTTTGAGAAAATCTCCATGGACGTTGTGGGCCCTCTGCCCATTACAGAACGAGGAAATAGTCATATTTTAACAATCCAAGACCTCCTCACCAAATACTCGCTAGCAATCCCGTTGAAAGAAACCGACTCGGTGGCAATCGCTGATGGCTTAGTAAAAAACTTCATTTGTATCTACGGCGCACCCCGTCATATCCTCACGGATCAGGGCGCCAATTTAACTAGCTCACTGATGAAGGCGATCACAAAGCGATTTAGAATAACACAAAACAGGACCACAGCTTTCCACCCGCAGTCAAATGGTTCGATTGAAAGGTCACACCACGTTCTAATAGAATATTTGAAACAGTTCGTTACGGACAAGAACGACTGGGACGAGTGGCTAGAGTTAGCAATGTTTTCATATAATACCAGTACTCATGAAAGCACAAGGTTTTCACCGTACGAATTAGTGTTCGGCCGAGAGGCAAGAGTGCCCTCGAGCTACGCAGCAATAGAAACCATATCAGATAGGACGTACGAAGGCTACTTGTTAGATTTATGTAAAAATCTCCATGAAATACAGACTCTCGCAGCAGAGAATTTAACCCAAGCAAAACACAAGTATAAACGTTACTATGATAATAAAATCAAATTGCTACAATTAAAACCAGGAGATCTGGTGTTCCTCCTAAAGGAGCCCAGAAAGAACAAATTCGCTGACCATTATACTGGTCCGCACGAAGTAATAGAAGTTCTTCCCAATAATAATGTAAAAATTCTTGTTGAAAATAGAACTAGGGTGGTCCACCTGGACAAACTGAAAAAGGCAAAGGCATAATCGCACCTATCCTTTATTATTCTGTCCACAGGAATCACTAGAAAGTAAGAACACAATAATATAATGAAGCTCCCGGCTAATGAGGAAGACGATCATCTCGAAGTAGTTTTCATTGAAAAGCCGCAGACACTACCATACCCAGTCACAAACATTAAAATCATAATGTACAAGGTTACAATAACACTATATTTTAAGGCCAATGAAGCTTTCAAGTCATTACTTGGGGAAATGATAAAAATAACAGATTTGGGTGAAGGCGACTACAGAACGTATTATAAAAGAATTCGCAGCCAAAGAGGCATAGTAGATCAAGTATTAGATGTGTTTTTCGCCCGCCCGGACGAAACCCACATATCAGTGCTATTTCACCCAGATCTAAACGAAGCGTACACGTACGTGGGTAAAGGCATGGACGGCGAAGTGTCCAAGTACACCGTCTCCGGCCCAATTGTTAACTATGTAGGCAGTCAGATGTTCAAAGACGCCGTATAATTTTGTACACTAAGCAGATTTAAGAGTAGACGTCAGAATTTATAGGTATTATGACATACGTTACAGGGTCAATGCAAACCCCAGCCATGAGGTCCGTCCTCGTACTCCTCACTACCATTTGTTGGTTGAAGGGGGCCCATGCATTAATCGGGTATGACTGTGGCGGAGCTGCCCTTAACGTAACAACTATAAATCTACTAGACATCGACCAATGTGATTTGGAACACGACAAGACACAAAACGAACGAACGTTTATACAATTGCTCCAACTCACGGAATACAAACAGGCGCAAGTCTTACAATGCAAAGTGGAGATCGACAGAACAGTTTATCGATGCGGACAATTTTCACACAACTCGGTGACCGACGGAGGAAGAAAGGCTTACCTTCCAAGAATCTCAAGGGAGGCATGCGAGACGCTACATCGCACAGGTACGCTAACCCTCGGGTCACAGACGCATTTGGTCGAGATCCCAACAAACGTAACGACGCTACGCGACGCCACCTTGGCCGGCAGCCTTACCTCTGACGGTACCTGCCAAGGGCAATATTACAATGACGGTTATGGACAGTGGGAAAGCGCTGTCGTGCAGGCAGTAATCAAGATTTCGGTCTACTCGTACACGGCGAACGTCAAGATCTCCAACAATCAAATTTTGCTGAAGAGTGGAACAACCTGCCCTTTTGGAGACGGGCAGTGCATCGACGATGAGGGTGGCCATACCTACTGGACAACAACGCCCCTCGACGAATGTAAATTTGACAAATATGACGTACTATACACGGGATACGCAGACCGAACGAACGCGACGGACTCTCCAACCGTTTACTCGCTACAGACAGGTGACACAACCTTCGCGCTAATGGAAAGGTCCAGAGCCACCATTTGCGGCTATAAAATCATAAACACAGAGCACCCCCGTCTATTTATCTTTGAGACCAGTCCAACGGAAGTCTTCAAACAACGATCAAGATTAGCAGTATCAAACATCGACATCTTTTCATACATCAATTCAAAATTCATTTATGTAGAAAAACACATCAGAACGCAGACCACCAACCTATACAGGGACGTGATCGAGCAGAAATGTAAATTAGAACAACAGGTGCTGAAAAATGCATTAAATCTCGCTGAATTATCACCTGACAGTTTTGCCTTTAACCTAATGAAGGGCCCCGGCTATTTTGCAACAATAGCCGGCGAAGTAATCTATATCATGAAGTGCATCCCAGTAGAAGTGGAATTCCGCAAGACGGCAGAATGTTACAATGATCTTCCTGTGAATCACCAAAATGAGAGCATGTTCCTGCGACCCAAATCGAGGATTCTCGTGAAGACCGGAACCAGGAGGAGCTGCAACGAGGTCGTGCCGCCAATGTTTAAGGTAGAAGAGACGTGGTACAAGTTCACACCTAGGGCATCCGAAGCCAAGGTACCGCAGAAACTCAAGCCCTTGACAAACATGAATTGGAAATATAGTAATCCTGGACCCCTGGGATCAAGCGGAATTTACACTGAGGAGGAATTGCAAGAATTACGGGAACACATCATGTTTCCGGCAGAGAAACCTGCACTACTCGACACCATATCCAGAGGCGCCCGAGGCGAGACCATCGGGACGGGAACAATCAATATGTATAACTTGTTAGACGAAAAGACTCTAACGCGAATAGCAGAATCAACGGCAAAAAGACTATTTACTGGATTCACCACCTTCGGGAGTGTCGTCGGAGGAATATGGGGGATCTGGGCCGTATGGGCACTGCTGAAATTCTTAATCGACACATGCATACATGGTTACACGCTCCACACAGCATATGGGTGCAGTTACCACTTGATAGCCTCACTGTGGGACTCGGTGACGCATCTGTTAATGCACCTACGAGGACAAAAGACCGATCAACCAATGACGACTGACGCCCAGGAGCAGACGGAACCACTGAATAAAATAATTTACCACGTTCCGTCACAGTCAATTCACTTTCCAGAAAATCTAGACTTGAATTCTGACATAGAGTTGAAGAAGCTCGAGGAAAGAGCACAACAGAGAGCAAAAGATCTTAACTTGGTTTAGTGAACGCCGCTAAGATCTTTTACGGAAATAAAACTTATTTCCTTCAAATAAGGAGGGGGGTGTGACGTCCCCGGAAGAACGTCTACCATATACATATTTTTCCTATTATCATACTAAAACTGTTGCTCTCTTACCTCGAGTATACTACTATTAGCATAACACATACTTGTATTATACCTAAAATATAGGAATACATTATAATATCTTATAAACAAAGAGCAAGGCAACATGGCGTACCCGGCAGAAAGCACCAGGCAGCAAGCCATATTCACAGTTGTGCTAAGAGGCCGCCATCTTGGCTCGCCCGCTCATCATATACTACACTATGAGAAATACACGCACATCGCGCTATTTAGGAATGTACACATATATATGCATACTCATAATTATCATGCCGTCTTATTACGAATGATAAAATAAACGATATAATAAACAATCGTATAAACTTACCCATAAATATAACATACTCATATATGTATTACATAAAAGGAGTACACGTCATCGACGCGCAAAAGGGAAACCTTATCCCTTCATCCGAAATACGCCTTCAGCAGGCCTACGTGACATTCCGCACGTCCAGCGCTCGACCACGTGCACTTCTTAGGAATAACCACATTTGTTAGAATAAATAAATAACTGTAACCAGAGCGGCCAGCGGGACTCGAAGCACTTAAACGAAGGTTCGTAGGCGAACCCTAACATAAACACCCGCTGAGCGCTCATCCTAGTAAAGATAAGATTTTGCATAGTTAAGATACGCTCTAGACTAAACAGCCCCGGACCTCGGTACAATAAACAGACGGAAGCAATAAATCGTCCAAGTACCGAGAAGCACTTAAGAAGAAACATCGACACGGCGATCCGATACCCGAGGAGAAACTGAGCCAAACAATTCCAGCCCAGGCCGACGGACCGACGCCAACTCAGAACAAAGGCCAAGGGTCGAGCGGGAAAAACCTGTTCTACTCGACCGCCATAAACAGGGATGAAAGCCAGACCCGCACTTAGCCAGGGACCGGTTTACAACAGGGCCATAAACCAGACAACCCTCACAGCATGACGTCAGGCCCCAAACACGTGCACGCAGGCAGGCAGCAACAGGTCGGACCTAACGGGACTCCGCCAACAAAGAGCCGCATTCCAAGGCTCTGACGTCACGCGCGCCTACGTGACACCGAGCGCGTCAAGGCAGGCCAGCGGCGCGCGCACCATCGCCCCGCGCATGCGCACCAGGACACTCGAGAGCTGAGACGGTCGACGCTTCGCACCCTGGACAGCACTTCTCATCCGCGCTTCAAGCAGACCAGTCGAGTTCTTGTAAATCTCTACGAGTTACACAGTTAGCTTGCACGTTTAGAACTTGTACGCATTCGCTAGTTTCTTGTAAATCTCTACGAGTCGCACAGTTGACTTGCACGTTTAGAACTAGTATACATTCGCTATAGCTTAAGCGCTCTGTTTAACGTAAACTCTTAATATACGCGACTAGAATATTAAACATTGTACCTTTTTCGAATTATCTGTAACAATATACCAAACACAAAGATTTATTTCATCGAGTTCTCATTTCTTGAACCTAAAACTAGAGTCAGTGAATAATCCAAGGTAATTCCCTTTTACCCACATTAACATTGGTTGTTAGCGGAGACGCTGACTTAATTAAGCTTGTAAAACTAGCTTTTCCAAGTTAATTAACTCCTACCCCTTTCTATATCGGTAGATGTCAAAGTCCAGTAAACGTCACGGTCGTAAGAATAGACATCGCGCAGGCCGACGACTACGGGCTAAGAAGCAAGCTATATTACAAGCCAGAATCAAACGTATCAACGGTCCAGTTGAGATCCTTCCGATCTATACACAACCTAGCTCTAACGAAGAATCGGGCTCTTTCTCGTCGCACGCATCCAGCCAACCCAAGGTTGACCACCCGTTCTCAACTCACGGGGTAGAACGTGAAGTTATACAGACGGTTACTAGAGTCAGCGAGGGGCTGTTATACGAGCAAATCGACATTAGGAGGAAGCTGTTCCCTGTACCAACCGTATACGACTGGGTAGAAGAGCCGGAAGTTATCGACCTGGACTCCGAACCAGAGACCATCTACCTCGACTAAAGGTAAGACGCTCATTTACGTTACCCCATATTATCCTAAACGACGAATATAATCCATAGCGGGGGCCCGGGTCCCTCAAATAAAACAGGGCTCCGTTATTGCAGTGTCGCTCCGCGTGCGTCAACGTTAAGAATTGTTTTTTTTGTTGACTAGTGCGTCTGGGACGTCACAAATTAACTCCTACCCCTTTCTATATCGGTAGATGTCAAAGTCCAGTAAACGTCACGGTCGTAAGAATAGACATCGCGCAGGCCGACGACTACGGGCTAAGAAGCAAGCTATATTACAAGCCAGAATCAAACGTATCAACGGTCCAGTTGAGATCCTTCCGATCTATACACAACCTAGCTCTAACGAAGAATCGGGCTCTTTCTCGTCGCACGCATCCAGCCAACCCAAGGTTGACCACCCGTTCTCAACTCACGGGGTAGAACGTGAAGTTATACAGACGGTTACTAGAGTCAGCGAGGGGCTGTTATACGAGCAAATCGACATTAGGAGGAAGCTGTTCCCTGTACCAACCGTATACGACTGGGTAGAAGAGCCGGAAGTTATCGACCTGGACTCCGAACCAGAGACCATCTACCTCGACTAAAGGTAAGACGCTCATTTACGTTACCCCATATTATCCTAAACGACGAATATAATCCATAGCGGGGGCCCGGGTCCCTCAAATAAAACAGGGCTCCGTTATTGCAGTGTCGCTCCGCGTGCGTCAACGTTAAGAATTGTTTTTTTTTGTTGACTAGTGCGTCTGGGACGTCACAGGACTCCACACGCTTGAGATTATTTCTATAAATAGGATAAAGATTCACACGCGAAACCAATATGCCTATCGAAACTAGAACAGGTAGCAAAAAGGAAAGCGGCGCATCAGTAGATGATAGCTTACAACTTAAATATACGGAGACCGATATAGAATTCATAAAACAGGAGGTTTCCAATAAGGAAAAGAGGCTCCAAAAAGAAAAAGAAGCGTTAGAGGAACGTCAAGCAGAAATAGATAAGAAGTCAAAACATCTTAGCGAACAATTCAGACAACAAGAAGCTGAATTAGAGAAAAAACAGCGCGCGATTGAATCGAGTAAAGACGCGGGGTTATCCGAAGAAGTTCAAAAGAAACTTGCCAGGCTCGCCGAGCTCGAGGCGAAAGAAATCGCGAACGCAAATACAAAAACGCAGCGGCACAACCCGACCGAGGGCCCCGCGCAAGACGTACCACATCCTACACAGCCAACAAAAGGCATAGTAGAAGAAATCAAATATCCTACGCAGTTCAAAACGAGCAAGGTAGACGATTCTAAAAATCCTGCACAGCTCTCCGCGAGCGTGACAGACGTTAAAATTAGGGACACTAACGAAGCGACGGGCCGTTCGAAAATGGATGAACCGCGGTTAGGTCCTGTAGAGGACACACAGCTGTCCGAACTTCTCCGTAAGAAGGCAGAAATAGATCGGGAAGTACAACTTCTCGTAGCGCAAAATTCACGCGGCACAGATAGGGCAGTTACCCAAAGCATAGAATTAGCCACAGACGCTACATTTAAGGAACCCGGTCCAGTGTGTACGCGGAGTAAGGATGAATTAAGGTTAGAAGCAGAAATTCTGCACTTCAAAAAGAAGGCAGAAAGAAAGAAAGGCGACTTAAGAAAATCCGTGGCGCCTCAAAAACCTAACCCTGTGGACAGTTACCGCCCTGATCCACTCAGCAGAGGAGCGATTGGTAGAAACGCCCTCAATTCAGAAAATGATCACATTTCAATAAAGTCAGTGGTTTCCGTCCCAACTGACGATGAAGATTTGAATTTAGAAGCAGAAGCGTTAGCTAGAGAAGCGTTGATCAGACGCATTCAAAAAGAGAACCGCGAGAAACTCAAAAATCTACGCGGAGGAATAGCAGGTCCGGACCTGGGACCTCAAGAATTAGGTGAGCCAGGCGTGCCGGAAGAATTAGTCCTCGATAAGGACTTAGAAATACGATTACGCGAGCAAGAGATTTGGGAGCGCGAATTAGAATTGCAGGAGCAAGAACTCGCGTACCAGGCCGCGTTAGCAGATCCGTACCGGGAGAGAAGGAGGAAATTAGCTGAGCGCGAGGAACAGTTAAAGAAAAGGGAGCAGGCCCTGAAGGATAAGATCTCGGGAATCACCCGCCCCCAAGTTACTCAAGTCGTTAACGCCGAGCAGGCACCCGTTCCTCCTACTCTGCCGTTAGCGGAGCAATCCATATCGGTTAAAGACGCGTTAGCGGTAGTCCCAAAATTTGACGGGAAAAACATCACCGTAATGCAGTTTAATCGGGCGTGCAAGAGGGCACTCGAGATGGTAACACCCAGCTTGGAGGGGTACCTCACGCGCCTCATCAGAAGCAAGCTCGCCGATCGAGCATACGCAGTAATCGAAGACGAGAGTTTTGCAACCCTGCAAGGACTCTTGGACAAACTCACGGAAGTGTTCGCGCCCATTAGATCCGCGAATCATTACCGTGGAGAGCTTGGTCAGCTGTATAAATACGCTGATGAACACGTGCTAGATTACATAGGGAGAACCCGCGACATAAAAACGGGATTAATAGAAGCGGAACGAAGAAAGAACCGCGAGCTAACCAATGCAGAGATAATCAGGTTAGATGAGGAAGTCTGCGAGGCATTTGTCGGCGGACTACCGAGCGACTGCCGGAATGCAGTATTGATCAAAGGTTACTCCAACCTGAAGACAGCCTACGAAAGGGCTATAGATGCCAGCAAGGCATTAGAATTAGATAGAGATCGGGCTAGGAGCCGCGGCGCGAGCAGGGCCGAGAGTAATAACGCAGAGCCGTGTAAACATTGCGGCCGTAGTAATCACCTAACCGATCAGTGCCGAGCGACTAGGAGACCCGCGGTAAGCAGACCCGTGGAAAATAGAGAATCGTGTACGCTGTGCGGGCGGTCGACCCACAGCACAGCAAATTGTTACAAAAACAAACCGCCGTCGAGCCAACAGTCGACAGCGCGAAATACCAACGTAGTCGAATGTAGCTACTGCAAGAGCATAGGACATTCATACAACGAATGCCGTAAACGTAGATACCATGAAACAATTAGCCGAAACAACTCGGGAAACGGAGCAGGGCCCTCGGGGAACACTGGCAGCCCCCGAGTAACAAGGGCCAATGCCATAGAGACAGAGGAGGTGGAAACAGGTCCATCTGCCTCTACTTAAAAGGAAAAATACCTACAGTAAACTTAGATTCCAAAGATACGAAAACCGCAATAGACTTCATGATAGATACGGGAGCGGAGGCCAATATCGTAAAGGCCTCTAATGTAAAGGACTTTCGTAAAGTGAACCCCAAGAGGCGTATCACTATTATAGGAATAGGAGACGTACCACACTATAGTTTAGGAGCAACGGAATTGGAAATGTTTGGTTTCAAAACGGATTTTCACGTAGTTGAGAATACCTTTCCCATCAAAAGTGACGGTATCCTAGGGTCAGCTTTCCTTACCCAGTTCGAAGCCAATGTTAACTACGCGGACCAATGCCTCGAAGTACTGAACAAAGCCGTTTATTTTAATGATAGAGAAACCGTCCTCGTGCCCAAGCGTACGAACATAGCCTTCCCTATTAAAATTAGTGAAGATAGTATCAAAGAAGGATATGTACCCCTTCTTGACAGTTGCAAGGGAGTCTATATAGGGAACGCTATTGTTAAGGATGACGGAGGTAGGGCAACGATCCGCGCGGTAAACACCACGGAGGAGGACAAACTTATACCAGTCCCCACCGTAGAACTGTTGGATACGAGCGAAGCAATACCGTTAGGGGAGACCGAACACATTACCATAAACAAATGTTCGATAACAGACGTTACTGACTCCTACGAGAAACTCTCTAGACGCTCCGAAACTATTACGAAATTATTGAGATTAGATCATCTTAACGATGAGGAAAAAGACAGTGTAGCCAGGATAGTTCGAGAAAACGCAGATGTCTTTCATCTGCCGGACGACAAGCTCCGATGCACAGGTGTCATGAAACATAAAATAGCTACCACCGATGACCTACCGGTGCACACTAAGCAATACAGATTTCCGCCCGTCCACAAGGACGAAATAGCTAGGCAGGTGACCGAAATGGAACAGAATGGCGTAATCAAGCCATCGGTATCGCCTTACAGTTCGCCACTTTGGATCGTACCGAAAAAGGCCGATTCGAAGGGAAATAAGAGATGGAGGATCGTGATAGATTATCGTAAATTGAACGAAAAAACGATAGGTGACGCATATCCGTTGCCCAACATCACCGAAATCCTTGACCAGTTAGGGAATGCCCGGTATTTTTCGGTATTCGATTTAGCATCGGGCTTTCATCAAATACAAATGGACGAGAAGGACGCTCCCAAAACCGCCTTCTCGACACCGCACGGGCATTATGAATTCACGCGTATGCCATTCGGGCTGAAGAATGCGCCAGCTACTTTCCAGAGACTAATGGACCAAGTGTTGTTAGGATCGCAGGGCATAGAGCTGTTCGTATACCTGGATGACATAGTAATATACGCGTCTACTTTAGAAGAACACGAGCGAAAAGTCACGCGATTAATGAGTAGATTGCGGAAGGCAAACCTAGCCTTACAACCAGACAAGTGTGAATTTCTCAGACACGAGGTTACTTACTTAGGACACGTGATCAGCGACGTAGGTGTGGAACCGGACCCAAAGAAAATCGAGTCCGTGAAAAAATTTCCAGTTCCCAAAAATGCTAAGAACATCAAGCAATTTTTAGGGCTAGCAGGTTATTACAGACGGTTCATACCGGGTTTTTCTAAGATCGCGAAACCGCTCACTAACCTTCTCAAAAAAGGGGAAAGCTTCGAATGGAAAGAACAACACCAATCAGCTTTTGAGTTTTTACGCGACAGGTTATGCGAGAAACCGATCCTGCAGTACCCAGATTTCGAGCGACCTTTCCTGGTCACAACGGACGCGTCCGGTTATGCAATCGGGGGTGTCCTGAGTCAGGGAGAAATTGGGAAAGATTTACCTATATCGTACGTATCACGGGTGTTAACATCAGCCGAAAAAAATTACTCTACGTTCGAGAAGGAACTTTTAGCAGTAGTTTGGTGCGTGAATTACTTTAGACCGTACCTCTACGGCAGAGAATTTACCGTAATATCTGACCAAAAAGCCTTGTCATGGTTTCATAAAAATAAAAGCCCATGTGCACGACTCATTAGGTGGAAGACCCTCCTAGCTGAGTTTCAGTGCACAATAAAATATAAGGAGGGGCGTGCGAATACGAACGCCGACGCCCTCTCCAGAAATCCGGTCGACGATACGGATCCAGCCCCGTTGGACCCCGAACTCGCGATCATACAGACACTAGAGTTAGATACGACAGACGAGACCGACACCACAAACGAAGACATTTTCGAGCTACCTCCGGTCACGACCGAAATGACAGGAGACCTATTTACAGTAGATGAAAATTTCTCGCTGGTGCATTGCGTAGCTGAGGACCTGCATATGGGAGCCGGCATCGCAGTGCAATTCCGGGAGAAATTTGGTAGACTTGACGAACTGAAACAACAGAACGCCAAGGTAGGTGAAGTGGCTCAGCTTCAGGTGGGCAGGCGGTTCGTTTATTATCTAATAACAAAAAAACGTAGCAACGATAAGCCTACGTTGAAAAATCTAGAAAAAGCCCTGATTCAACTCAGGCGCACGTGCAAAAGAAATGCAGACTATCGTCTCGCGATGCCCAGGATAGGTTGTGGTCTTGACAAACTGTCCTGGAAGACCGTAATAAAACTAATCAACAAGGTGTTCAAACAACCTTTCAAGATACATATATACGCTTTGCCTCCACCCAACGTTGAGACCACTGAGCCAACCTCGACAGACAATCGGGAAAGTTCACCTCTGGGACAGTTCGGAAACGAGCCGCCCCAATATCAAAGCACGGGTTTAGACCCTATAGTCGAAACGATGGAGCAGGAGAAAGGGGGGGACACCAGTAGAATTTCCCTTCCGGAAGCGTCGACGAGTTTAGATCACAGGGACAAAGCCTTTGACGTAATAGGCCAGGACACCCCTGTAGAAAATCAAGCAACCGATGCTGATGAAGACTCAGATTCAGGTTCCGAGCACGGTAACGAGCATGAATGCGTCGACAGCGACGTAAGCGACTCCGACGAAATCATAGAACCAGGTTCGCAGCCCTACGAGCTCGCTGCAGACCCCGAATTAAAGATCACTAGGAGTAAGGAGAACTTATCAATTCATAAAGGGAACATGGTCTGTTTCGTCTCGCAGCAGGGTGAACCTATAGACCGCGGAGCGCACGATCTATTCAGTAAATTCAAGATACCAAAATTAGAGGACTTAGCACTAGGAAGAGCTAGGCTAATGCAAAAGGACAATAGAAACATTATATGTTTGCCAATCAAAGAATCAACAAAAAGACACCTCGACAGAGAAATATTTAAAGAAGCTCTGGCATCTCTGTTAGACGTAATTATGGAAATAGAGTTAGCAGAAATAGCACTAGCCAGAACAGCATTCATAGATAATATTTCGTGGAAGGAAATTTTAAATAGGATAAAAATCGCACTCAGCGATTGTCCTTGCACGCTGACTATTTACGAAGACTTGATTCAAACTCCGGCGGAGGAGCTTAGGGCCGGAATTATTCAAGAAAATCATGAATCTGCGCTAGGGGGTCACAAGGGGGTGACCAAAACTTACCGTAGAATTAGACAAAAGTACGCATGGCCGAATATGAAACGCCAGGTACAAGATTATATAGGCAGGTGTTGGCAGTGCGCCACTAGGAAGCTCACGCGAGTAAAGCATAAGCAACCAATGGTAATAACAGATACTCCTGACGCCGCCTTTGAAAAAATCTCCATGGACGTTGTGGGCCCTCTGCCCATTACAGAACGAGGAAATAGTCATATTTTAACAATCCAAGACCTCCTCACCAAATACTCGCTAGCAATCCCGTTGAAAGAAACCGACTCGGTGGCAATCGCTGATGGCTTGGTAAAAAACTTCATTTGTATTTACGGCGCACCCCGTCATATCCTCACGGATCAGGGCGCCAATTTAACTAGCTCACTGATGAAGGCGATCACAAAGCGATTTAGAATAACACAAAACAGGACCACAGCTTTCCACCCGCAGTCAAATGGCTCGATTGAAAGGTCACACCACGTTCTAATAGAATATTTGAAGCAGTTCGTTACGGATAAGAACGACTGGGACGAGTGGCTAGAGTTAGCAATGTTTTCATATAATACCAGTACTCATGAAAGCACAAGGTTTTCACCGTACGAATTAGTGTTCGGCCGAGAGGCAAGAGTGCCCTCGAGCTACGCAGCAATAGAAACCATATCAGATAGGACGTACGAAGGCTACTTGTTAGATTTATGTAAAAATCTCCATGAAATACAGACTCTCGCAGCAGAGAATTTAACTCAAGCAAAACACAAGTATAAACGTTACTATGATAATAAAATCAAATTGCTACAATTAAAACCAGGAGATCTGGTGTTCCTCCTAAAGGAGCCCAGAAAGAACAAATTCGCTGACCATTATACTGGTCCGCACGAAGTAATAGAAGTTCTTCCCAGTAATAATGTAAAAATTCTTGTTGAAAATAGAACTAGGGTGGTCCACCTGGACAAACTGAAAAAGGCAAAGGCATAATCGCACCTATCCTTTATTATTCTGTCCACAGGAATCACTAGAAAGTAAGAACACAATAATATAATGAAGCTCCCGGCTAATGAGGAAGACGATCATCTCGAAGTAGTTTTCATTGAAAAGCCGCAGACACTACCATACCCAGTCACAAACATTAAAATCATAATGTACAAGGTTACAATAACACTATATTTTAAGGCCAATGAAGCTTTCAAGTCATTACTTAGGGAAATGATAAAAATAACAGATTTGGGTGAAGGCGACTACAGAACGTATTATAAAAGAATTCGCAGCCAAAGAGGCATAGTAGATCAAGTATTAGATGTGTTTTTCGCCCGCCCGGACGAAACCCACATATCAGTGCTATTTCACCCAGACCTGAACGAAGCGTACACATACGTAGGTAAAGGCATGGACGGCGAAGTGTCCAAGTACACCGTCTCCGGCCCAATTGTTAACTATGTAGGCAGTCAGATGTTCAAAGACGCCGTATAATTTTGTACACTAAGCAGATTTAAGAGTAGACGTCAGAATTTATAGGTATTATGACATACGTTACAGGGTCAATGCAAACCCCAGCCATGAGGTCCGTCCTCATACTCCTCACTACCATTTGTTGGTTGAAGGGGGCCCATGCATTAATCGGGTATGACTGTGGCGGAGCTGCCCTTAACGTAACAACTATAAATCTACTAGACATCGACCAATGTGATTTGGAACACGACAAGACACAAAACGAACGAACGTTTATACAATTGCTCCAACTCACGGAATACAAACAGGCGCAAGTCTTACAATGCAAAGTGGAGATCGACAGAACAGTTTACCGATGCGGACAATTTTCACACAACTCGGTGACCGACGGTGGAAGAAAGGCTTACCTTCCAAGAATCTCAAGGGAAGCGTGCGAGACGCTACATCGCACAGGTACGCTAACCCTCGGGTCACAGACGCATTTGGTCGAGATCCCAACAAACGTAACGACGCTACGCGACGCCACCTTGGCCGGCAGCCTTACCTCTGACGGAACCTGCCAAGGGCAATATTACAATGACGGTTATGGACAGTGGGAAAGCGCTGTCGTGCAGGCAGTAATCAAGATTTCGGTCTACTCGTACACGGCGAACGTCAAGATCTCCAACAATCAAATTTTGCTGAAGAGTGGAACAACCTGCCCTTTTGGAGACGGGCAGTGCATCGACGATGAGGGTGGCCATACCTACTGGACAACAACGCCCCTCGACGAATGTAAATTTGACAAATATGACGTACTATACACGGGATACGCAGACCGAACGAACGCGACGGACTCTCCAACCGTTTACTCGCTACAGACGGGTGACACAACCTTCGCGCTAATGGAAAGGTCCAGAGCCACCATTTGCGGCTATAAAATCATAAACACAGAGCACCCCCGTCTATTTATCTTTGAGACCAATCCAACGGAAGTCTTCAAACAACGATCAAGATTAGCAGTATCAAACATCGACATCTTTTCATACATCAATTCAAAATTCATTTATGTAGAAAAACACATCAGAACGCAGACCACCAACTTATACAGGGACGTGATCGAGCAGAAATGTAAATTAGAACAACAGGTGCTGAAAAATGCATTAAATCTCGCTGAATTATCACCTGACAGTTTTGCCTTTAACCTAATGAAGGGCCCCGGCTATTTTGCAACAATAGCCGGCGAAGTAATCTATATTATGAAATGCATCCCAGTAGAAGTGGAATTCCGCAAGACGGCAGAATGTTACAATGATCTTCCTGTGAATCACCAAAATGAGAGCATGTTCCTGCGACCCAAATCGAGGATTCTCGTGAAGACCGGAACCAGGAGGAGCTGCAACGAGGTCGTGCCGCCAATGTTTAAGGTAGAAGAGACGTGGTACAAGTTCACACCTAGGGCATCCGAAGCCAAGGTACCGCAGAAACTCAAGCCCTTGACAAACATGAATTGGAAATATAGTAATCCTGGACCCCTGGGATCAAGCGGAATTTACACTGAGGAGGAATTGCAAGAATTACGGGAACACATCATGTTTCCAGCAGAAAAACCTGCACTACTCGACACCATATCCAGAGGCGCCCGAGGCGAGACCATCGGGACGGGAACAATCAATATGTATAACTTGTTAGACGAAAAGACTCTAACGCGAATAGCAGAATCAACGGCAAAAAGACTATTTACTGGATTCACCACCTTCGGGAGTGTTGTCGGAGGAATATGGGGGATCTGGGCCGTGTGGGCACTGCTGAAATTCTTAATCGACACATGCATACATGGTTACACGCTCCACACAGCATATGGATGCAGTTACCACTTGATAGCCTCACTGTGGGACTCGGTGACGCATCTGTTAATGCACCTACGAGGACAAAAGACCGATCAACCAATGACGACTGACGCCCAGGAGCAGACGGAACCACTGAATAAAATAATTTACCACGTTCCGTCACAGTCAATTCACTTTCCAGAAAATCTAGACTTGAATTCTGACATAGAGTTGAAGAAGCTCGAGGAAAGAGCACAACAGAGAGCAAAAGATCTTAACTTGGTTTAGTGAACGCCGCTAAGATCTTTTACGGAAATAAAACTTATTTCCTTCAAATAAGGAGGGGGGTGTGACGTCCCCGGAAGAACGTCTACCATATATATATTTTTCCTATTATCATACTAAAACTGTTGCTCTCTTACCTCGAGTATACTACTATTAGCATAACACATACTTGTATTATACCTAAGATATAGGAATACATTATAATATCTCATAAGCGAAGAGCAAGGCAACATGGGGTACCCGGCAGAAAGCACCAGGCAGCAAGCCATATTCACAGTCGTGCTAAGAGGCCGCCATCTTGGCTCGCCCGCTCATCATATACTACACTATGAGAAATACACGCACATCGCGCTATTTAGGAATGTACACATACATATGCATACTCATAATTATCATGCCGTCTTATTACGAATGATAAAATAAACGATATAATAAACAATCGTATAAACTTACCCATAAATATAATATACTCATATATGTATTACATAAAAGGAGTACACGTCATCGACGCGCAAAAGGGAAACCTTATCCCTTCATCCGAAATACGCCTTCAGCAGGCCTACGTGACATTCCGCACGTCCAGCGCTCGACCACGTGCACTTCTTAGGAATAACCACATTTGTTAGAATAAATAAATAACTGTAACCAGAGCGGCCAGCGGGACTCGAAGCACTTAAACAAAGGTTCGTAGGCGAACCCTAACATAAACACCCGCTGAGCGTTCATCCTAGTAAAGATAAGATTTTGCATAGTTAAGATACGCTCTAGACTAAACAGCCCCGGACCTCGGTACAATAAACAGACGGAAGCAATAAATCGCCCAAGTACCGAGAAGCACTTAAGAGGAAACATCGACACGGCGATCCGATACCCGAGGAGAAACTGAGCCAAGCAATTCCAGCCCAGGCCGACGGACCGACGCCAACTCAGAACAAAGGCCAAGGGTCGAGCGGGAAAAACCTGTTCTACTCGACCCCCATAAACAGGGATGAAAGCCAGACCCGCACTTAGCCAGGGACCGGTTTACAACAGGGCCATAAACCAGACAACCCTCACAGCATGACGTCAGGCCCCAAACACGTGCAAGCAGGCAGGCAGCGACAAGTCGGCGCCGGACCCCGAACACGTGCACGCAGGCAGGCAGCAACAGGTCGGACCTAACGGGACTCCGCCAACAAAGAGCCGCATTCCAAGGCTCTGACGTCACGCGCGCCTACGTGACACCGAGCGCGTCAAGGCAGGCCAGCAGCGCGCGCACCATCGCCCCGCGCATGCGCACCAGGACACTCGAGAGCTGAGACGGTCGACGCTTCGCACCCTGGACATCACTTCTCATCCGCGCTTCAAGCAGACCAGTCGAGTTCTTGTAAATCTCTACGAGTTACACAGTTAGCTTGCACGTTTAGAACTTGTACACATTCGCTAGTTCTTGTAAATCTCTACGAGTCGCACAGTTGACTTGCACGTTTAGAACTAGTATACATTCGCTATAGCTTAAGCGCTCTGTTTAACGTAAACTCTTAATATACGCGACTAGAATACTAAACATTGTACCTTTTTCGAATTATCTGTAACAATATACTAAACACAAAGATTTATTTCATCGAGTTCTCATTTCTTGAACCTAAAACTAGAGTCAGTGAATAACCCAAGGTAATTCCCTTTTACCCACATTAACATTGGTTGTTAGCGGAGACGCTGACTTAATTAAGCTTGTAAAACTAGCTTTTCCAAGTTAATTAACTCCCACCCCTTTCTATATCGGTAGATGTCAAAGTCCAGTAAACGTCACGGTCGTAAGAATAGACATCGCGCAGGCCGACGACTACAGGCTAAGAAGCAAGCTATATTACAAGCCAGAATCAAACGTATCAACGGTCCAGTAGAGATCCTTCCGATCTATACACAACCTAGCTCTAACGAAGAATCGGGCTCTTTCTCGTCGCACGCATCCAGCCAACCCAAGGTTGACCACCCGTTCTCAACTCACGGGGTAGAACGTGAAGTCATACAGACGGTTACTAGAGTCAGCGAGGGGCTGTTATACGAGCAAATCGACATTAGGAGGAAGCTGTTCCCTGTACCAACCGTATACGACTGGGTAGAAGAGCCGGAAGTTATCGACCTGGACTCCGAACCAGAGACCATCTACCTCGACTAAAGGTAAGACGCTCATTTACGTTACCCCATATCATCCTAAACGACGAATATAATCCATAGCGGGGGCCCGGGTCCCTCAAATAAAACAGGGCTCCGTTATTGCAGTGTCGCTCCGCGTGCGTCAACGTTAAGAATTGTTTTTTTTGTTGACTAGTGCGTCTGGGACGTCACAAGCTACATTCGACTACGTTGGTATTTCGCGCTGTCGACTGTTGGCTCGACGGCGGTTTGTTTTTGTAACAATTTGCTGTGCTGTGGGTCGACCGCCCGCACAGCGTACACGATTCTCTATTTTCCACGGGTCTGCTTACCGCGGGTCTCCTAATCGCTCGGCACTGATCGGTTAGGTGATTACTACGGCCGCAATGTTTACACGGCTCTGCGTTATTACTCTCGGCCCTGCTCGCGCCGCGGCTCCTAGCCCGATCTCTATCTAATTCTAATGCCTTGCTGGCATCTATAGCCCTTTCGTAGGCTGTCTTCAGGTTGGAGTAACCTTTGATCAATACTGCATTCCGGCAGTCGCTCGGTAGTCCGCCGACAAATGCCTCGCAGACTTCCTCATCTAACCTGATTATCTCTGCATTGGTTAGCTCGCGGTTCTTTCTTCGTTCCGCTTCTATTAATCCCGTTTTTATGTCGCGGGTTCTCCCTATGTAATCTAGCACGTGTTCATCAGCGTATTTATACAGCTGACCAAGCTCTCCACGGTAATGATTCGCGGATCTAATGGGCGCGAATACTTCCGTGAGTTTATCCAAGAGTCCTTGCAGGGTTGCAAAACTCTCGTCTTCGATTACTGCGTATGCTCGATCGGCGAGCTTGCTTCTGATGAGGCGCGTGAGGTACCCCTCCAAGCTGGGTGTTACCATCTCGAGTGCCCTCTTGCACGCCCGATTAAACTGCATTACGGTGATGTTTTTCCCGTCAAATTTTGGGACTACCGCTAACGCGTCTTTAACCGATATGGATTGCTCCGCTAACGGCAGAGTAGGAGGAACGGGTGCCTGCTCGGCGTTAACGACTTGAGTAACTTGGGGGCGGGTGATTCCCGAGATCTTATCCTTCAGGGCCTGCTCCCTTTTCTTTAACTGTTCCTCGCGCTCAGCTAATTTCCTCCTTCTCTCCCGGTACGGATCTGCTAACGCGGCCTGGTACGCGAGTTCTTGCTCCTGCAATTCTAATTCGCGCTCCCAAATCTCTTGCTCGCGTAATCGTATTTCTAAGTCCTTATCGAGGACTAATTCTTCCGGCACGCCTGGCTCACCTAATTCTTGAGGTCCCAGGTCCGGACCTGCTATTCCTCCGCGTAGATTTTTGAGTTTCTCGCGGTTCTCTTTTTGAATGCGTCTGATCAACGCTTCTCTAGCTAACGCTTCTGCTTCTAAATTCAAATCTTCATCGTCAGTTGGGACGGAAACCACTGACTTTATTGAAATGTGATCATTTTCTGAATTGAGGGCGTTTCTACCAATCGCTCCTCTGCTGAGTGGATCAGGGCGGTAACTGTCCACAGGGTTAGGTTTTTGAGGCGCCACGGATTTTCTTAAGTCGCCTTTCTTTCTTTCTGCCTTCTTTTTGAAGTGCAGAATTTCTGCTTCTAACCTTAATTCATCCTTACTCCGCGTACACACTGGACCGGGTTCCTTAAATGTAGCGTCTGTGGCTAATTCTATGCTTTGGGTAACTGCCCTATCTGTGCCGCGTGAATTTTGCGCTACGAGAAGTTGTACTTCCCGATCTATTTCTGCCTTCTTACGGAGAAGTTCGGACAGCTGTGTGTCCTCTACAGGACCTAACCGCGGTTCATCCATTTTCGAACGGCCCGTCGCTTCGTTAGTGTCCCTAATTTTAACGTCTGTCACGCTCGCGGAGAGCTGTGCAGGATTTTTAGAATCGTCTACCTTGCTCGTTTTGAACTGCGTAGGATATTTGATTTCTTCTACTATGCCTTTTGTTGGCTGTGTAGGATGTGGTACGTCTTGCGCGGGGCCCTCGGTCGGGTTGTGCCGCTGCGTTTTTGTATTTGCGTTCGCGATTTCTTTCGCCTCGAGCTCGGCGAGCCTGGCAAGTTTCTTTTGAACTTCTTCGGATAACCCCGCGTCTTTACTCGATTCAATCGCGCGCTGTTTTTTCTCTAATTCAGCTTCTTGTTGTCTGAATTGTTCGCTAAGATGTTTTGACTTCTTATCTATTTCTGCTTGACGTTCCTCTAACGCTTCTTTTTCTTTTTGGAGCCTCTTTTCCTTATTGGAAACCTCCTGTTTTATGAATTCTATATCGGTCTCCGTATATTTAAGTTGTAAGCTATCATCTACTGATGCGCCGCTTTCCTTTTTGCTACCTGTTCTAGTTTCGATAGGCATATTGGTTTCGCGTGTGAATCTTTATCCTATTTATAGAAATAATCTCGAGCGTGTGGAGTCCCCGTGTGATTCGCTTTTATTGTATTTGTCGAGCGTTATTTCACGATTCCGTCCGTAGTTTGTGCGTTCGTCCCGATCGCGTTCTTTGCGGCTGAGGTGAGTTTTCTTGCTACTCCCGTTACGCGTGTGTTGCGAAGTTCGGTGTGACGTCCCCGGAAGAACGTCTACCATATATATATTTTTCCTATTATCATACTAAAACTGTTGCTCTCTTACCTCGAGTATACTACTATTAGCATAACACATACTTGTATTATACCTAAGATATAGGAATACATTATAATATCTCATAAGCGAAGAGCAAGGCAACATGGGGTACCCGGCAGAAAGCACCAGGCAGCAAGCCATATTCACAGTCGTGCTAAGAGGCCGCCATCTTGGCTCGCCCGCTCATCATATACTACACTATGAGAAATACACGCACATCGCGCTATTTAGGAATGTACACATACATATGCATACTCATAATTATCATGCCGTCTTATTACGAATGATAAAATAAACGATATAATAAACAATCGTATAAACTTACCCATAAATATAATATACTCATATATGTATTACATAAAAGGAGTACACGTCATCGACGCGCAAAAGGGAAACCTTATCCCTTCATCCGAAATACGCCTTCAGCAGGCCTACGTGACATTCCGCACGTCCAGCGCTCGACCACGTGCACTTCTTAGGAATAACCACATTTGTTAGAATAAATAAATAACTGTAACCAGAGCGGCCAGCGGGACTCGAAGCACTTAAACAAAGGTTCGTAGGCGAACCCTAACATAAACACCCGCTGAGCGTTCATCCTAGTAAAGATAAGATTTTGCATAGTTAAGATACGCTCTAGACTAAACAGCCCCGGACCTCGGTACAATAAACAGACGGAAGCAATAAATCGCCCAAGTACCGAGAAGCACTTAAGAGGAAACATCGACACGGCGATCCGATACCCGAGGAGAAACTGAGCCAAGCAATTCCAGCCCAGGCCGACGGACCGACGCCAACTCAGAACAAAGGCCAAGGGTCGAGCGGGAAAAACCTGTTCTACTCGACCCCCATAAACAGGGATGAAAGCCAGACCCGCACTTAGCCAGGGACCGGTTTACAACAGGGCCATAAACCAGACAACCCTCACAGCATGACGTCAGGCCCCAAACACGTGCAAGCAGGCAGGCAGCGACAAGTCGGCGCCGGACCCCGAACACGTGCACGCAGGCAGGCAGCAACAGGTCGGACCTAACGGGACTCCGCCAACAAAGAGCCGCATTCCAAGGCTCTGACGTCACGCGCGCCTACGTGACACCGAGCGCGTCAAGGCAGGCCAGCAGCGCGCGCACCATCGCCCCGCGCATGCGCACCAGGACACTCGAGAGCTGAGACGGTCGACGCTTCGCACCCTGGACATCACTTCTCATCCGCGCTTCAAGCAGACCAGTCGAGTTCTTGTAAATCTCTACGAGTTACACAGTTAGCTTGCACGTTTAGAACTTGTACACATTCGCTAGTTCTTGTAAATCTCTACGAGTCGCACAGTTGACTTGCACGTTTAGAACTAGTATACATTCGCTATAGCTTAAGCGCTCTGTTTAACGTAAACTCTTAATATACGCGACTAGAATACTAAACATTGTACCTTTTTCGAATTATCTGTAACAATATACTAAACACAAAGATTTATTTCATCGAGTTCTCATTTCTTGAACCTAAAACTAGAGTCAGTGAATAACCCAAGGTAATTCCCTTTTACCCACATTAACATTGGTTGTTAGCGGAGACGCTGACTTAATTAAGCTTGTAAAACTAGCTTTTCCAAGTTAATTAACTCCCACCCCTTTCTATATCGGTAGATGTCAAAGTCCAGTAAACGTCACGGTCGTAAGAATAGACATCGCGCAGGCCGACGACTACAGGCTAAGAAGCAAGCTATATTACAAGCCAGAATCAAACGTATCAACGGTCCAGTAGAGATCCTTCCGATCTATACACAACCTAGCTCTAACGAAGAATCGGGCTCTTTCTCGTCGCACGCATCCAGCCAACCCAAGGTTGACCACCCGTTCTCAACTCACGGGGTAGAACGTGAAGTCATACAGACGGTTACTAGAGTCAGCGAGGGGCTGTTATACGAGCAAATCGACATTAGGAGGAAGCTGTTCCCTGTACCAACCGTATACGACTGGGTAGAAGAGCCGGAAGTTATCGACCTGGACTCCGAACCAGAGACCATCTACCTCGACTAAAGGTAAGACGCTCATTTACGTTACCCCATATCATCCTAAACGACGAATATAATCCATAGCGGGGGCCCGGGTCCCTCAAATAAAACAGGGCTCCGTTATTGCAGTGTCGCTCCGCGTGCGTCAACGTTAAGAATTGTTTTTTTTTGTTGACTAGTGCGTCTGGGACGTCACAGGCAATAAAATTTCTGGTGGCAGCGGTGGGATTCGTTTAAAAATTGATTTTGTTAAAATCCGAATTCAACTAAAAATAATCGGTGCGAGTTATTAAAGACGAGATCCGCGAAAGTAGCAAAGACAGTGAACCGAACTTCGCAACACACGCGTAACGGGAGTAGCAAGAAAACTCACCTCAGCCGCAAAGAACGCGATCGGGACGAACGCACAAACTACGGACGGAATCGTGAAATAACGCTCGACAAATACAATAAAAGCGAATCACACGGGGACTCCACACGCTTGAGATTATTTCTATAAATAGGATAAAGATTCACACGCGAAACCAATATGCCTATCGAAACTAGAACAGGTAGCAAAAAGGAAAGCGGCGCATCAGTAGATGATAGCTTACAACTTAAATATACGGAGACCGATATAGAATTCATAAAACAGGAGGTTTCCAATAAGGAAAAGAGGCTCCAAAAAGAAAAAGAAGCGTTAGAGGAACGTCAAGCAGAAATAGATAAGAAGTCAAAACATCTTAGCGAACAATTCAGACAACAAGAAGCTGAATTAGAGAAAAAACAGCGCGCGATTGAATCGAGTAAAGACGCGGGGTTATCCGAAGAAGTTCAAAAGAAACTTGCCAGGCTCGCCGAGCTCGAGGCGAAAGAAATCGCGAACGCAAATACAAAAACGCAGCGGCACAACCCGACCGAGGGCCCCGCGCAAGACGTACCACATCCTACACAGCCAACAAAAGGCATAGTAGAAGAAATCAAATATCCTACGCAGTTCAAAACGAGCAAGGTAGACGATTCTAAAAATCCTGCACAGCTCTCCGCGAGCGTGACAGACGTTAAAATTAGGGACACTAACGAAGCGACGGGCCGTTCGAAAATGGATGAACCGCGGTTAGGTCCTGTAGAGGACACACAGCTGTCCGAACTTCTCCGTAAGAAGGCAGAAATAGATCGGGAAGTACAACTTCTCGTAGCGCAAAATTCACGCGGCACAGATAGGGCAGTTACCCAAAGCATAGAATTAGCCACAGACGCTACATTTAAGGAACCCGGTCCAGTGTGTACGCGGAGTAAGGATGAATTAAGGTTAGAAGCAGAAATTCTGCACTTCAAAAAGAAGGCAGAAAGAAAGAAAGGCGACTTAAGAAAATCCGTGGCGCCTCAAAAACCTAACCCTGTGGACAGTTACCGCCCTGATCCACTCAGCAGAGGAGCGATTGGTAGAAACGCCCTCAATTCAGAAAATGATCACATTTCAATAAAGTCAGTGGTTTCCGTCCCAACTGACGATGAAGATTTGAATTTAGAAGCAGAAGCGTTAGCTAGAGAAGCGTTGATCAGACGCATTCAAAAAGAGAACCGCGAGAAACTCAAAAATCTACGCGGAGGAATAGCAGGTCCGGACCTGGGACCTCAAGAATTAGGTGAGCCAGGCGTGCCGGAAGAATTAGTCCTCGATAAGGACTTAGAAATACGATTACGCGAGCAAGAGATTTGGGAGCGCGAATTAGAATTGCAGGAGCAAGAACTCGCGTACCAGGCCGCGTTAGCAGATCCGTACCGGGAGAGAAGGAGGAAATTAGCTGAGCGCGAGGAACAGTTAAAGAAAAGGGAGCAGGCCCTGAAGGATAAGATCTCGGGAATCACCCGCCCCCAAGTTACTCAAGTCGTTAACGCCGAGCAGGCACCCGTTCCTCCTACTCTGCCGTTAGCGGAGCAATCCATATCGGTTAAAGACGCGTTAGCGGTAGTCCCAAAATTTGACGGGAAAAACATCACCGTAATGCAGTTTAATCGGGCGTGCAAGAGGGCACTCGAGATGGTAACACCCAGCTTGGAGGGGTACCTCACGCGCCTCATCAGAAGCAAGCTCGCCGATCGAGCATACGCAGTAATCGAAGACGAGAGTTTTGCAACCCTGCAAGGACTCTTGGACAAACTCACGGAAGTGTTCGCGCCCATTAGATCCGCGAATCATTACCGTGGAGAGCTTGGTCAGCTGTATAAATACGCTGATGAACACGTGCTAGATTACATAGGGAGAACCCGCGACATAAAAACGGGATTAATAGAAGCGGAACGAAGAAAGAACCGCGAGCTAACCAATGCAGAGATAATCAGGTTAGATGAGGAAGTCTGCGAGGCATTTGTCGGCGGACTACCGAGCGACTGCCGGAATGCAGTATTGATCAAAGGTTACTCCAACCTGAAGACAGCCTACGAAAGGGCTATAGATGCCAGCAAGGCATTAGAATTAGATAGAGATCGGGCTAGGAGCCGCGGCGCGAGCAGGGCCGAGAGTAATAACGCAGAGCCGTGTAAACATTGCGGCCGTAGTAATCACCTAACCGATCAGTGCCGAGCGACTAGGAGACCCGCGGTAAGCAGACCCGTGGAAAATAGAGAATCGTGTACGCTGTGCGGGCGGTCGACCCACAGCACAGCAAATTGTTACAAAAACAAACCGCCGTCGAGCCAACAGTCGACAGCGCGAAATACCAACGTAGTCGAATGTAGCTACTGCAAGAGCATAGGACATTCATACAACGAATGCCGTAAACGTAGATACCATGAAACAATTAGCCGAAACAACTCGGGAAACGGAGCAGGGCCCTCGGGGAACACTGGCAGCCCCCGAGTAACAAGGGCCAATGCCATAGAGACAGAGGAGGTGGAAACAGGTCCATCTGCCTCTACTTAAAAGGAAAAATACCTACAGTAAACTTAGATTCCAAAGATACGAAAACCGCAATAGACTTCATGATAGATACGGGAGCGGAGGCCAATATCGTAAAGGCCTCTAATGTAAAGGACTTTCGTAAAGTGAACCCCAAGAGGCGTATCACTATTATAGGAATAGGAGACGTACCACACTATAGTTTAGGAGCAACGGAATTGGAAATGTTTGGTTTCAAAACGGATTTTCACGTAGTTGAGAATACCTTTCCCATCAAAAGTGACGGTATCCTAGGGTCAGCTTTCCTTACCCAGTTCGAAGCCAATGTTAACTACGCGGACCAATGCCTCGAAGTACTGAACAAAGCCGTTTATTTTAATGATAGAGAAACCGTCCTCGTGCCCAAGCGTACGAACATAGCCTTCCCTATTAAAATTAGTGAAGATAGTATCAAAGAAGGATATGTACCCCTTCTTGACAGTTGCAAGGGAGTCTATATAGGGAACGCTATTGTTAAGGATGACGGAGGTAGGGCAACGATCCGCGCGGTAAACACCACGGAGGAGGACAAACTTATACCAGTCCCCACCGTAGAACTGTTGGATACGAGCGAAGCAATACCGTTAGGGGAGACCGAACACATTACCATAAACAAATGTTCGATAACAGACGTTACTGACTCCTACGAGAAACTCTCTAGACGCTCCGAAACTATTACGAAATTATTGAGATTAGATCATCTTAACGATGAGGAAAAAGACAGTGTAGCCAGGATAGTTCGAGAAAACGCAGATGTCTTTCATCTGCCGGACGACAAGCTCCGATGCACAGGTGTCATGAAACATAAAATAGCTACCACCGATGACCTACCGGTGCACACTAAGCAATACAGATTTCCGCCCGTCCACAAGGACGAAATAGCTAGGCAGGTGACCGAAATGGAACAGAATGGCGTAATCAAGCCATCGGTATCGCCTTACAGTTCGCCACTTTGGATCGTACCGAAAAAGGCCGATTCGAAGGGAAATAAGAGATGGAGGATCGTGATAGATTATCGTAAATTGAACGAAAAAACGATAGGTGACGCATATCCGTTGCCCAACATCACCGAAATCCTTGACCAGTTAGGGAATGCCCGGTATTTTTCGGTATTCGATTTAGCATCGGGCTTTCATCAAATACAAATGGACGAGAAGGACGCTCCCAAAACCGCCTTCTCGACACCGCACGGGCATTATGAATTCACGCGTATGCCATTCGGGCTGAAGAATGCGCCAGCTACTTTCCAGAGACTAATGGACCAAGTGTTGTTAGGATCGCAGGGCATAGAGCTGTTCGTATACCTGGATGACATAGTAATATACGCGTCTACTTTAGAAGAACACGAGCGAAAAGTCACGCGATTAATGAGTAGATTGCGGAAGGCAAACCTAGCCTTACAACCAGACAAGTGTGAATTTCTCAGACACGAGGTTACTTACTTAGGACACGTGATCAGCGACGTAGGTGTGGAACCGGACCCAAAGAAAATCGAGTCCGTGAAAAAATTTCCAGTTCCCAAAAATGCTAAGAACATCAAGCAATTTTTAGGGCTAGCAGGTTATTACAGACGGTTCATACCGGGTTTTTCTAAGATCGCGAAACCGCTCACTAACCTTCTCAAAAAAGGGGAAAGCTTCGAATGGAAAGAACAACACCAATCAGCTTTTGAGTTTTTACGCGACAGGTTATGCGAGAAACCGATCCTGCAGTACCCAGATTTCGAGCGACCTTTCCTGGTCACAACGGACGCGTCCGGTTATGCAATCGGGGGTGTCCTGAGTCAGGGAGAAATTGGGAAAGATTTACCTATATCGTACGTATCACGGGTGTTAACATCAGCCGAAAAAAATTACTCTACGTTCGAGAAGGAACTTTTAGCAGTAGTTTGGTGCGTGAATTACTTTAGACCGTACCTCTACGGCAGAGAATTTACCGTAATATCTGACCAAAAAGCCTTGTCATGGTTTCATAAAAATAAAAGCCCATGTGCACGACTCATTAGGTGGAAGACCCTCCTAGCTGAGTTTCAGTGCACAATAAAATATAAGGAGGGGCGTGCGAATACGAACGCCGACGCCCTCTCCAGAAATCCGGTCGACGATACGGATCCAGCCCCGTTGGACCCCGAACTCGCGATCATACAGACACTAGAGTTAGATACGACAGACGAGACCGACACCACAAACGAAGACATTTTCGAGCTACCTCCGGTCACGACCGAAATGACAGGAGACCTATTTACAGTAGATGAAAATTTCTCGCTGGTGCATTGCGTAGCTGAGGACCTGCATATGGGAGCCGGCATCGCAGTGCAATTCCGGGAGAAATTTGGTAGACTTGACGAACTGAAACAACAGAACGCCAAGGTAGGTGAAGTGGCTCAGCTTCAGGTGGGCAGGCGGTTCGTTTATTATCTAATAACAAAAAAACGTAGCAACGATAAGCCTACGTTGAAAAATCTAGAAAAAGCCCTGATTCAACTCAGGCGCACGTGCAAAAGAAATGCAGACTATCGTCTCGCGATGCCCAGGATAGGTTGTGGTCTTGACAAACTGTCCTGGAAGACCGTAATAAAACTAATCAACAAGGTGTTCAAACAACCTTTCAAGATACATATATACGCTTTGCCTCCACCCAACGTTGAGACCACTGAGCCAACCTCGACAGACAATCGGGAAAGTTCACCTCTGGGACAGTTCGGAAACGAGCCGCCCCAATATCAAAGCACGGGTTTAGACCCTATAGTCGAAACGATGGAGCAGGAGAAAGGGGGGGACACCAGTAGAATTTCCCTTCCGGAAGCGTCGACGAGTTTAGATCACAGGGACAAAGCCTTTGACGTAATAGGCCAGGACACCCCTGTAGAAAATCAAGCAACCGATGCTGATGAAGACTCAGATTCAGGTTCCGAGCACGGTAACGAGCATGAATGCGTCGACAGCGACGTAAGCGACTCCGACGAAATCATAGAACCAGGTTCGCAGCCCTACGAGCTCGCTGCAGACCCCGAATTAAAGATCACTAGGAGTAAGGAGAACTTATCAATTCATAAAGGGAACATGGTCTGTTTCGTCTCGCAGCAGGGTGAACCTATAGACCGCGGAGCGCACGATCTATTCAGTAAATTCAAGATACCAAAATTAGAGGACTTAGCACTAGGAAGAGCTAGGCTAATGCAAAAGGACAATAGAAACATTATATGTTTGCCAATCAAAGAATCAACAAAAAGACACCTCGACAGAGAAATATTTAAAGAAGCTCTGGCATCTCTGTTAGACGTAATTATGGAAATAGAGTTAGCAGAAATAGCACTAGCCAGAACAGCATTCATAGATAATATTTCGTGGAAGGAAATTTTAAATAGGATAAAAATCGCACTCAGCGATTGTCCTTGCACGCTGACTATTTACGAAGACTTGATTCAAACTCCGGCGGAGGAGCTTAGGGCCGGAATTATTCAAGAAAATCATGAATCTGCGCTAGGGGGTCACAAGGGGGTGACCAAAACTTACCGTAGAATTAGACAAAAGTACGCATGGCCGAATATGAAACGCCAGGTACAAGATTATATAGGCAGGTGTTGGCAGTGCGCCACTAGGAAGCTCACGCGAGTAAAGCATAAGCAACCAATGGTAATAACAGATACTCCTGACGCCGCCTTTGAAAAAATCTCCATGGACGTTGTGGGCCCTCTGCCCATTACAGAACGAGGAAATAGTCATATTTTAACAATCCAAGACCTCCTCACCAAATACTCGCTAGCAATCCCGTTGAAAGAAACCGACTCGGTGGCAATCGCTGATGGCTTGGTAAAAAACTTCATTTGTATTTACGGCGCACCCCGTCATATCCTCACGGATCAGGGCGCCAATTTAACTAGCTCACTGATGAAGGCGATCACAAAGCGATTTAGAATAACACAAAACAGGACCACAGCTTTCCACCCGCAGTCAAATGGCTCGATTGAAAGGTCACACCACGTTCTAATAGAATATTTGAAGCAGTTCGTTACGGACAAGAACGACTGGGACGAGTGGCTAGAGTTAGCAATGTTTTCATATAATACCAGTACTCATGAAAGCACAAGGTTTTCACCGTACGAATTAGTGTTCGGCCGAGAGGCAAGAGTGCCCTCGAGCTACGCAGCAATAGAAACCATATCAGATAGGACGTACGAAGGCTACTTGTTAGATTTATGTAAAAATCTCCATGAAATACAGACTCTCGCAGCAGAGAATTTAACTCAAGCAAAACACAAGTATAAACGTTACTATGATAATAAAATCAAATTGCTACAATTAAAACCAGGAGATCTGGTGTTCCTCCTAAAGGAGCCCAGAAAGAACAAATTCGCTGACCATTATACTGGTCCGCACGAAGTAATAGAAGTTCTTCCCAGTAATAATGTAAAAATTCTTGTTGAAAATAGAACTAGGGTGGTCCACCTGGACAAACTGAAAAAGGCAAAGGCATAATCGCACCTATCCTTTATTATTCTGTCCACAGGAATCACTAGAAAGTAAGAACACAATAATATAATGAAGCTCCCGGCTAATGAGGAAGACGATCATCTCGAAGTAGTTTTCATTGAAAAGCCGCAGACACTACCATACCCAGTCACAAACATTAAAATCATAATGTACAAGGTTACAATAACACTATATTTTAAGGCCAATGAAGCTTTCAAGTCATTACTTAGGGAAATGATAAAAATAACAGATTTGGGTGAAGGCGACTACAGAACGTATTATAAAAGAATTCGCAGCCAAAGAGGCATAGTAGATCAAGTATTAGATGTGTTTTTCGCCCGCCCGGACGAAACCCACATATCAGTGCTATTTCACCCAGACCTGAACGAAGCGTACACATACGTAGGTAAAGGCATGGACGGCGAAGTGTCCAAGTACACCGTCTCCGGCCCAATTGTTAACTATGTAGGCAGTCAGATGTTCAAAGACGCCGTATAATTTTGTACACTAAGCAGATTTAAGAGTAGACGTCAGAATTTATAGGTATTATGACATACGTTACAGGGTCAATGCAAACCCCAGCCATGAGGTCCGTCCTCATACTCCTCACTACCATTTGTTGGTTGAAGGGGGCCCATGCATTAATCGGGTATGACTGTGGCGGAGCTGCCCTTAACGTAACAACTATAAATCTACTAGACATCGACCAATGTGATTTGGAACACGACAAGACACAAAACGAACGAACGTTTATACAATTGCTCCAACTCACGGAATACAAACAGGCGCAAGTCTTACAATGCAAAGTGGAGATCGACAGAACAGTTTACCGATGCGGACAATTTTCACACAACTCGGTGACCGACGGTGGAAGAAAGGCTTACCTTCCAAGAATCTCAAGGGAAGCGTGCGAGACGCTACATCGCACAGGTACGCTAACCCTCGGGTCACAGACGCATTTGGTCGAGATCCCAACAAACGTAACGACGCTACGCGACGCCACCTTGGCCGGCAGCCTTACCTCTGACGGAACCTGCCAAGGGCAATATTACAATGACGGTTATGGACAGTGGGAAAGCGCTGTCGTGCAGGCAGTAATCAAGATTTCGGTCTACTCGTACACGGCGAACGTCAAGATCTCCAACAATCAAATTTTGCTGAAGAGTGGAACAACCTGCCCTTTTGGAGACGGGCAGTGCATCGACGATGAGGGTGGCCATACCTACTGGACAACAACGCCCCTCGACGAATGTAAATTTGACAAATATGACGTACTATACACGGGATACGCAGACCGAACGAACGCGACGGACTCTCCAACCGTTTACTCGCTACAGACGGGTGACACAACCTTCGCGCTAATGGAAAGGTCCAGAGCCACCATTTGCGGCTATAAAATCATAAACACAGAGCACCCCCGTCTATTTATCTTTGAGACCAATCCAACGGAAGTCTTCAAACAACGATCAAGATTAGCAGTATCAAACATCGACATCTTTTCATACATCAATTCAAAATTCATTTATGTAGAAAAACACATCAGAACGCAGACCACCAACTTATACAGGGACGTGATCGAGCAGAAATGTAAATTAGAACAACAGGTGCTGAAAAATGCATTAAATCTCGCTGAATTATCACCTGACAGTTTTGCCTTTAACCTAATGAAGGGCCCCGGCTATTTTGCAACAATAGCCGGCGAAGTAATCTATATTATGAAATGCATCCCAGTAGAAGTGGAATTCCGCAAGACGGCAGAATGTTACAATGATCTTCCTGTGAATCACCAAAATGAGAGCATGTTCCTGCGACCCAAATCGAGGATTCTCGTGAAGACCGGAACCAGGAGGAGCTGCAACGAGGTCGTGCCGCCAATGTTTAAGGTAGAAGAGACGTGGTACAAGTTCACACCTAGGGCATCCGAAGCCAAGGTACCGCAGAAACTCAAGCCCTTGACAAACATGAATTGGAAATATAGTAATCCTGGACCCCTGGGATCAAGCGGAATTTACACTGAGGAGGAATTGCAAGAATTACGGGAACACATCATGTTTCCAGCAGAAAAACCTGCACTACTCGACACCATATCCAGAGGCGCCCGAGGCGAGACCATCGGGACGGGAACAATCAATATGTATAACTTGTTAGACGAAAAGACTCTAACGCGAATAGCAGAATCAACGGCAAAAAGACTATTTACTGGATTCACCACCTTCGGGAGTGTTGTCGGAGGAATATGGGGGATCTGGGCCGTGTGGGCACTGCTGAAATTCTTAATCGACACATGCATACATGGTTACACGCTCCACACAGCATATGGATGCAGTTACCACTTGATAGCCTCACTGTGGGACTCGGTGACGCATCTGTTAATGCACCTACGAGGACAAAAGACCGATCAACCAATGACGACTGACGCCCAGGAGCAGACGGAACCACTGAATAAAATAATTTACCACGTTCCGTCACAGTCAATTCACTTTCCAGAAAATCTAGACTTGAATTCTGACATAGAGTTGAAGAAGCTCGAGGAAAGAGCACAACAGAGAGCAAAAGATCTTAACTTGGTTTAGTGAACGCCGCTAAGATCTTTTACGGAAATAAAACTTATTTCCTTCAAATAAGGAGGGGGGTGTGACGTCCCCGGAAGAACGTCTACCATATATATATTTTTCCTATTATCATACTAAAACTGTTGCTCTCTTACCTCGAGTATACTACTATTAGCATAACACATACTTGTATTATACCTAAGATATAGGAATACATTATAATATCTCATAAGCGAAGAGCAAGGCAACATGGGGTACCCGGCAGAAAGCACCAGGCAGCAAGCCATATTCACAGTCGTGCTAAGAGGCCGCCATCTTGGCTCGCCCGCTCATCATATACTACACTATGAGAAATACACGCACATCGCGCTATTTAGGAATGTACACATACATATGCATACTCATAATTATCATGCCGTCTTATTACGAATGATAAAATAAACGATATAATAAACAATCGTATAAACTTACCCATAAATATAATATACTCATATATGTATTACATAAAAGGAGTACACGTCATCGACGCGCAAAAGGGAAACCTTATCCCTTCATCCGAAATACGCCTTCAGCAGGCCTACGTGACATTCCGCACGTCCAGCGCTCGACCACGTGCACTTCTTAGGAATAACCACATTTGTTAGAATAAATAAATAACTGTAACCAGAGCGGCCAGCGGGACTCGAAGCACTTAAACAAAGGTTCGTAGGCGAACCCTAACATAAACACCCGCTGAGCGTTCATCCTAGTAAAGATAAGATTTTGCATAGTTAAGATACGCTCTAGACTAAACAGCCCCGGACCTCGGTACAATAAACAGACGGAAGCAATAAATCGCCCAAGTACCGAGAAGCACTTAAGAGGAAACATCGACACGGCGATCCGATACCCGAGGAGAAACTGAGCCAAGCAATTCCAGCCCAGGCCGACGGACCGACGCCAACTCAGAACAAAGGCCAAGGGTCGAGCGGGAAAAACCTGTTCTACTCGACCCCCATAAACAGGGATGAAAGCCAGACCCGCACTTAGCCAGGGACCGGTTTACAACAGGGCCATAAACCAGACAACCCTCACAGCATGACGTCAGGCCCCAAACACGTGCAAGCAGGCAGGCAGCGACAAGTCGGCGCCGGACCCCGAACACGTGCACGCAGGCAGGCAGCAACAGGTCGGACCTAACGGGACTCCGCCAACAAAGAGCCGCATTCCAAGGCTCTGACGTCACGCGCGCCTACGTGACACCGAGCGCGTCAAGGCAGGCCAGCAGCGCGCGCACCATCGCCCCGCGCATGCGCACCAGGACACTCGAGAGCTGAGACGGTCGACGCTTCGCACCCTGGACATCACTTCTCATCCGCGCTTCAAGCAGACCAGTCGAGTTCTTGTAAATCTCTACGAGTTACACAGTTAGCTTGCACGTTTAGAACTTGTACACATTCGCTAGTTCTTGTAAATCTCTACGAGTCGCACAGTTGACTTGCACGTTTAGAACTAGTATACATTCGCTATAGCTTAAGCGCTCTGTTTAACGTAAACTCTTAATATACGCGACTAGAATACTAAACATTGTACCTTTTTCGAATTATCTGTAACAATATACTAAACACAAAGATTTATTTCATCGAGTTCTCATTTCTTGAACCTAAAACTAGAGTCAGTGAATAACCCAAGGTAATTCCCTTTTACCCACATTAACATTGGTTGTTAGCGGAGACGCTGACTTAATTAAGCTTGTAAAACTAGCTTTTCCAAGTTAATTAACTCCCACCCCTTTCTATATCGGTAGATGTCAAAGTCCAGTAAACGTCACGGTCGTAAGAATAGACATCGCGCAGGCCGACGACTACAGGCTAAGAAGCAAGCTATATTACAAGCCAGAATCAAACGTATCAACGGTCCAGTAGAGATCCTTCCGATCTATACACAACCTAGCTCTAACGAAGAATCGGGCTCTTTCTCGTCGCACGCATCCAGCCAACCCAAGGTTGACCACCCGTTCTCAACTCACGGGGTAGAACGTGAAGTCATACAGACGGTTACTAGAGTCAGCGAGGGGCTGTTATACGAGCAAATCGACATTAGGAGGAAGCTGTTCCCTGTACCAACCGTATACGACTGGGTAGAAGAGCCGGAAGTTATCGACCTGGACTCCGAACCAGAGACCATCTACCTCGACTAAAGGTAAGACGCTCATTTACGTTACCCCATATCATCCTAAACGACGAATATAATCCATAGCGGGGGCCCGGGTCCCTCAAATAAAACAGGGCTCCGTTATTGCAGTGTCGCTCCGCGTGCGTCAACGTTAAGAATTGTTTTTTTTTGTTGACTAGTGCGTCTGGGACGTCACATCGGTTCACTGTCTTTGCTACTTTCGCGGATCTCGTCTTTAATAACTCGCACCGATTATTTTTAGTTGAATTCGGATTTTAACAAAATCAATTTTTAAACGAATCCCACCGCTGCCACCAGAAATTTTATTGCCTGTGACGTCCCAGACGCACTAGTCAACAAAAAAAAACAATTCTTAACGTTGACGCACGCGGAGCGACACTGCAATAACGGAGCCCTGTTTTATTTGAGGGACCCGGGCCCCCGCTATGGATTATATTCGTCGTTTAGGATGATATGGGGTAACGTAAATGAGCGTCTTACCTTTAGTCGAGGTAGATGGTCTCTGGTTCGGAGTCCAGGTCGATAACTTCCGGCTCTTCTACCCAGTCGTATACGGTTGGTACAGGGAACAGCTTCCTCCTAATGTCGATTTGCTCGTATAACAGCCCCTCGCTGACTCTAGTAACCGTCTGTATGACTTCACGTTCTACCCCGTGAGTTGAGAACGGGTGGTCAACCTTGGGTTGGCTGGATGCGTGCGACGAGAAAGAGCCCGATTCTTCGTTAGAGCTAGGTTGTGTATAGATCGGAAGGATCTCTACTGGACCGTTGATACGTTTGATTCTGGCTTGTAATATAGCTTGCTTCTTAGCCTGTAGTCGTCGGCCTGCGCGATGTCTATTCTTACGACCGTGACGTTTACTGGACTTTGACATCTACCGATATAGAAAGGGGTGGGAGTTAATTAACTTGGAAAAGCTAGTTTTACAAGCTTAATTAAGTCAGCGTCTCCGCTAACAACCAATGTTAATGTGGGTAAAAGGGAATTACCTTGGGTTATTCACTGACTCTAGTTTTAGGTTCAAGAAATGAGAACTCGATGAAATAAATCTATGTGTTTAGTATATTGTTACAGATAATTCGAAAAAGGTACAATGTTTAGTATTCTAGTCGCGTATATTAAGAGTTTACGTTAAACAGAGCGCTTAAGCTATAGCGAATGTATACTAGTTCTAAACGTGCAAGTCAACTGTGCGACTCGTAGAGATTTACAAGAACTAGCGAATGTGTACAAGTTCTAAACGTGCAAGCTAACTGTGTAACTCGTAGAGATTTACAAGAACTCGACTGGTCTGCTTGAAGCGCGGATGAGAAGTGATGTCCAGGGTGCGAAGCGTCGACCGTCTCAGCTCTCGAGTGTCCTGGTGCGCATGCGCGGGGCGATGGTGCGCGCGCTGCTGGCCTGCCTTGACGCGCTCGGTGTCACGTAGGCGCGCGTGACGTCAGAGCCTTGGAATGCGGCTCTTTGTTGGCGGAGTCCCGTTAGGTCCGACCTGTTGCTGCCTGCCTGCGTGCACGTGTTCGGGGTCCGGCGCCGACTTGTCGCTGCCTGCCTGCTTGCACGTGTTTGGGGCCTGACGTCATGCTGTGAGGGTTGTCTGGTTTATGGCCCTGTTGTAAACCGGTCCCTGGCTAAGTGCGGGTCTGGCTTTCATCCCTGTTTATGGGGGTCGAGTAGAACAGGTTTTTCCCGCTCGACCCTTGGCCTTTGTTCTGAGTTGGCGTCGGTCCGTCGGCCTGGGCTGGAATTGCTTGGCTCAGTTTCTCCTCGGGTATCGGATCGCCGTGTCGATGTTTCCTCTTAAGTGCTTCTCGGTACTTGGGCGATTTATTGCTTCCGTCTGTTTATTGTACCGAGGTCCGGGGCTGTTTAGTCTAGAGCGTATCTTAACTATGCAAAATCTTATCTTTACTAGGATGAACGCTCAGCGGGTGTTTATGTTAGGGTTCGCCTACGAACCTTTGTTTAAGTGCTTCGAGTCCCGCTGGCCGCTCTGGTTACAGTTATTTATTTATTCTAACAAATGTGGTTATTCCTAAGAAGTGCACGTGGTCGAGCGCTGGACGTGCGGAATGTCACGTAGGCCTGCTGAAGGCGTATTTCGGATGAAGGGATAAGGTTTCCCTTTTGCGCGTCGATGACGTGTACTCCTTTTATGTAATACATATATGAGTATATTATATTTATGGGTAAGTTTATACGATTGTTTATTATATCGTTTATTTTATCATTCGTAATAAGACGGCATGATAATTATGAGTATGCATATGTATGTGTACATTCCTAAATAGCGCGATGTGCGTGTATTTCTCATAGTGTAGTATATGATGAGCGGGCGAGCCAAGATGGCGGCCTCTTAGCACGACTGTGAATATGGCTTGCTGCCTGGTGCTTTCTGCCGGGTACCCCATGTTGCCTTGCTCTTCGCTTATGAGATATTATAATGTATTCCTATATCTTAGGTATAATACAAGTATGTGTTATGCTAATAGTAGTATACTCGAGGTAAGAGAGCAACAGTTTTAGTATGATAATAGGAAAAATATATATATGGTAGACGTTCTTCCGGGGACGTCACACTGATTGACTTCACGAGGCCATCCAACGCCTTCTGCTCCATTCTGTCGATGCTCGTGTCAAGTCCACGTTGCCACCGATCGACTCTGGGACGACGCGCATTGCCTTTTGCTCGACTGTGACCGTGCCTAACCCGTGTCCCCGCGGCCTCGGATCGACTGCGGGACGCCCTTCAGCGCCTCCTGCTCCACTTCAGCGATGCTTATGTCCAGTCCCCACTGCCACTGATCGACTTCGGGACGATGCGCATTGCCTTCTGCTCGACTGTGACCGTGCCTCACACAAGTCCCCACTGCCTCTGAACGACTCTGGGACGACGCGCATTGCCTTTTGCTCGACCGTTACCGAGCCCAACACGTGTCCCCACGGACTTCAATCGACTGCGGGACGTTCTCAAGCGCCCCTTGCTTCACTCTTACGATGCTCGTGTCGAGTCCCCACCGCCACTGATCGACTCCGTGACGACGCGCATTGCCTTTTGCTCGACTGTGACCGTGCCTAACTCGTGTCCTCGCGGCCCAGAGGATCAGAATCAGATCAGAATCGACTGCAAGAGGCCCTCCAACGCCTCCTGCTCCACTCCGACGATGCTCGTGTCGAGTCCCCACTCCCACCGATCGACTCTGGGACGTCGCGCATTGCCTTCTGCTCGACTGTGACCGCGCCAAACACGTGTCCTCACGACCTCAGATCGACTGCGGGACACCCTCCAACACCTCCTGCTCTTTTCTAACGATACTTGTGTCCAGTCCCTACTGCCACCGATCGACTCTGGGACGACGCGCATTGCCTTCTGCTCAATTGTGACCGTGCCAAACACGCGTCCTTACGACCTCAGATCGACTGCGGGACACACCCCAACGCCTCCTGCTCCACTCTAACGATGCTCGTGTCCAGTCCCCACAGCCACTGATCGACTCCAGGACGTCGCGCATTGCCTTCTGCTTGACTGTGACCGTGCCTCACACGAGTCCCCACTGCCTCTGAACGACTCTGGGACGACGCGCATTGCCTTCTGCTCGACTGTGACCGTGCCTCACACGAGTCCTCACTGCCTCTGATCGACTCGGAGACGACGTGCATTGCCTTTCGCTTGACTAAGACCGTGCCTCACACGAGTCCCCACTGCCGCTGATTGACTTCAAGGGGCCATCCAACGCCTTCTGCTCCATTCTGTCGATGCTCGTGTCAAGTCCACGTTGCCACCGATCGACTCTGGGACGACGCGCATTGCCTTTTGCTCGACTGTAACCGTGCCCAACTCGTGTCCCCGCGGCCTCGGATCGACTGCGGGACGCCCTTCAGCGCCTCCTGCTCCGCTTCAGCGATGCTTATGTCGAGTCTTCACTCCCGCCGATCGACTTAGAGACGTCGCGCGTTGCCTTTCGCTCGACTGTGACCTTGCCTGACTCGAGTCCCTACTGCCACTGATCGACTCCGGGACGACGCGCATTGCCTTCTGCTCGACTGTGACCGTGGCAAACACAAGTCCCCACTGCCTCCGATCGACTCTCGGACGACGCGCTTTGCCTTTTGCTCGACAGTGACCGTGCATCGTCAGAGTGGAGCAACAGGCGTTGGACGGCCTCCCGCAGTCGATCAGAGGCCGTAGAAACACGTGTTAGGCACGGTCACAGTCGAGAAGAAGGCGATGCGCGTCGTCACGGAGTCGATCAGAGGCAGTAGAGACTTGTGTTAGGCATGGTCACAGTCGAGCATAAGGCAATGCGCGCCGACCCAGAGTCGACCTGTGACGGTGAGGAAGTGACACGAGCACGGTCGAGGTCGAGCAAAAAGCAATGCGCGTCGTCCTGGAGTCGATTGTTAGCGGTGTGGACCCGACGCGAGCATCGTCAGAGTGGAGCGGGTGGCGATGGAGGGCGTCCTGCGGTCGATCAGGGGCCGTGGGGACGCGTGTAGGGCACGGTCACAGTCAAGCAAAGGGCAATGCGCGTCGTCCCTAAGTCGATCGGAGGCCGCAAAAACACGTGTTGGGCACGGTCACAGTCGAGCAAATGGCAATGCGCGACGTCCCAAAGTCGATCGGAGGCCGTAGAAACACGTGTTAGGCACGGTCACAGTCGAGGAGAAGGCAATGCGCGTCGTCACAGAGTCGATCGGAGGCAGTAGAGACTTGTGTTAGGCATGGTCACAGTCGAGCAAAAGGCAATGCGCGTCGTTTGAGAGTCAATCGGTGGCGGCGGGGACACGTGTTGGGCACGGACACAGTCGAGCAAAAGGCAATGCGCGTCGTCTAAGAGTCAATCAAAGGCCGTGCGGACACGTGTTAGGCACAGTCACAGTCGAGGAGAAGGCAATGCGCGTCGTCCCAGAGTAAATCGGTGGCAATGTGGACTTGACACAAGCATCGTCGGAGTGGAGCGGGCGGCGATGGAGGGCGTCCCGCAGTCGATCGGAGGCCGTGGGGACGCTTGTTAGGCGCGGTCCCAGTCAAGCAAAAAGCAATGCGCGCCGACCCATAGTCGACCTGAGGCAGTGAGGAAGTGACACAAGCACGGTCAACGTCGAGCAAAAGGCAATGCGCGTCGTCTTATAGTCGATTAGTGGCACTGGGGACTCGGCACGAGCATCGTCAGAGTGAAGTGAGAGGCGATAGAGGGCCTCCCGCAGTCGATCAGAGGCCGTGGGGACACGCGTCAGGCACGGTCACAGTCGGGCAGAAGGCATTGCGCGTCAGCCCAGAGTCCACCGGTGGCGGTGTGGACTCGACACAAGCATCGTCAGAGTAGAGCAGGAGACGTTGGAGAGCGTCCTGCAGTCGATCTGAGGCCGTGGGGACGCGTGTTAGGCACGGTCACAGTCGATTAAGATGCACTGCGCGTCATCCTAGACACGATCAGTGGCAGTGTGGACTTGATACGAGCATCGTCAGAGTGGACCGGGAGACGTTGGAGGGCCTCCCGCGGTCGATCAGAGGCCGCGAGGACACGTGTTGGGGACGGTCACAGTGGATCGGGAGGCAATGCGCGTCCTCCCAGACACGATCAGTGGCAGTATGGACATGATACGAGCATCGTCAGAGTGGAGCGGGCGGCGATGAAGGGCGTCCCGCAGTCGATCAGAGGCCGTGGGGACACGTGTTCGGCACGGTCACAGTCGAGAAGGAGGCAATGCGCGTCGTCCGAGAGTGAATCGGTGGCAATGTGGACTTGACACAAGCATCGTCGGAGTGGAGCGGGCGGCGATGGAGGGCGTCCCGCAGTCGATCGGAGGCCGTAGGGACTTGTGTTGGGCACGGTCACGGTCGGGCAAAATGCAATGCGCGTCGTCCCCGAGTTCATTGATAGCTGGGGACCCGACACGTGCATCGTTGGAGTAAAGCGGGAGGTGGTGAAGGGCGTCCCGACGTCGATCAAAGGCCTTTTGCTCGACTGTAACCGTGCCCAACACGTCTCCCAACGGCCTCTGACCTACTGCGATGCGCCCTCCAGCGCCCCTTGCTTTACTCTAACGATACTCGTGTCAAGTCCCCACTGCCACCAATCGACTCTGGGACGACGCGCATTGCCTTTTGCTCGACCGTTACCGAGCCCAACACGTGTCCCCACGGACTTCAATCGACTGCGGGACGTTCTTAAGCGCCCCTTGCTTTACTCTTACGATGCCCGTGTCGAGTCCCCACTGCCACTGATCGACTCTGGGACGACGCGCATTGCCTTTCGCTCGACTGTGACCGTGCCTAACTCGTGTCCTCGCGGCCTCTGATCGACTGCAAGAGGCCCTCCAACGCCTCCTGCTCCACTCCGACGATGCTCGTGTCGAGTCCCCACTCCCACCGATCGACTCTGGGACGTCGCGCATTGCCTTCTGCTCGACTGTGACCGCGCCAAACACGTGTCCTCACGACCTCAGATCGACTGCGGGACACCCTCCAACGCCTTCTGCTTTTCTCTAACGATGCTTGTGTCCAGTCCCTACTGCCACTGATCGACTCTGGGACGACGCGCATTGCCTTTTGCTCGATTGTGACCGTGCCAAACACGCGTCCTTACGACCTCAGATCGACTGCGGGACACCCCCCAACGCCTCCTGCTCCACTCTAACGATGCTCGTGTCCAGTCCCCACTGCCACTGATCGACTCCAGGACGACGCGCATTGCCTTCTGCTCGACTGTGACCGTGCCTCAAACGAGTCCCCACTGCCTCTGAACGACTCTGGGACGACGCGCATTGCCTTCTGCTCGACTGTGACCGTGCCTCACACGAGTCCTCACTGCCTCCGATCGACTCGGAGACGACGTGCATTGCCTTTCGCTTGACTAAGACCGTGCCGCACACGAGTCCCCACTGCCACTGATTGACTTCAAGAGGCCATCCAACGCCTTCTGCTCCATTCTGTCGATGCTCGTGTCAAGTCCACGTTGCCACCGATCGACTCTGGGACGACGCGCATTGCCTTTTGCTCGACTGTAACCGTGCCCAACTCGTGTCCTCGCGGCCTCGGATCGACTGCGGGACGCCCTTCAGCGCCTCCTGCTCCGCTTCAGCGATGCTTATGTCGAGTCTCCACTCCCGCCGATCGACTCAGAGACGACGCGCGTTGCCTTTCGCTCGACTGTGACCTTGCCTGACACGAGTCCCTACTGCCACTGATCGACTCTGGGACGACGCGCATTGCCTTCTGCCCGACTGTGGCCGTGGCAAACACAAGTCCCCACTGCCTCCGATCGACTCTCGGACGACGCGCTTTGCCTTTTGCTCGACAGTGACCGTGCATCGTCAGAGTGGAGCAACAGGCGTTGGACGGCCTCCCGCAGTCGATCAGAGGCCGTAGAAACACGTGTTAGGCACGGTCACAGTCGAGAAGAAGGCGATGCGCGTCGTCACAGAGTCGATCAGAGGCAGTAGAGACTTGTGTTAGGCATGGTCACAGTCGAGCAAAAGGCAATGCGCGTCGTTTGAGAGTCAATCGGTGGCGGCGGGGACACGTGTTGGGCACGGACACAGTCGAGCTAAAGGCAATGCGCGTCGTCTAAGAGTCGATCGGAGGCAGTGGGGACACGTGTTGGGCACGGTCACAGTCGAGCAGAAGGCAATGCGCGTCGTTTTAGAGTCAATCAAAGGCCGTGCGGACACGTGTTAGGCACAGTCACAGTCGAGGAGAAGGCAATGCGCGTCGTCCCTGAGTAAATCAGTGGCAATGTGGACTTGACACAAGCATCGTCGGAGTGGAGCGGGCGGCGATGGAGGGCGTCCCGCAGTCGATCGGAGGCCGTGGGGACGCTTGTTAGGCGCGGTTCCAGTCAAGCAAAAAGCAATGCGCGCCGACCCATAGTCGACCTGAGGCAGTGAGGAAGTGACACAAGCACGGTCAACGTCGAGCAAAAGGCAATGCGCGTCGTCTTATAGTCGATTAGTGGCACTGGGGACTCGGCACGAGCATCGTCAGAGTGAAGTGAGAGGCGATAGAGGGCCTCCTGCAGTCGATCTGAGGCCGTAGGGACACGCGTTAGGCACGGTCACAGTCGGGCAGAAGGCATTGCGCGTCAGCCCAGAGTCCACCGGTGGCGGTGTGGACTCGACACAAGCATCGTCAGAGTAGAGCAGGAGACGTTGGAGAGCGTCCTGCAGTCGATCTGAGGCCGTGGGGACGCGTGTTAGGCACGGTCACAGTCGATTAAGATGCACTGCGCGTCATCCCAGACACGATCAGTGGCAGTGTGGACTTGATACGAGCATCGTCAGAGTGGACCGGGAGACGTTGGAGGGCCTCCCGCGGTCGATCAGAGGCCGCGAGGACACGTGTTGGGGACGGTCACAGTGGATCGGGAGGCAATGCGCGTCCTCCCAGACACGATCAGTGGCAGTATGGACATGATACGAGCATCGTCAGAGTGGAGCGGGCGGCGATGTAGGGCGTCCCGCAGTCGATCAGAGGCCGTGGGGACACGTGTTTGGCACGGTCACAGTCGAGAAGGAGGCAATGCGCGTCGTCTGAGAGTGAATCGGTGGCAATGTGGACTTGACACAAGCATCGTCGGAGTGGAGCGGGCGGCGATGGAGGGCGTCCCGCAGTCGATCGGAGGCCGTAGGGACTTGTGTTGGGCACGGTCACGGTCGGGCATAATGCAATGCGCGTCGTCCCCGAGTTCATTGATAGCTGGGGACCCGACACGTGCATCGTTGGAGTAAAGCGGGAGGTGGTGAAGGGCGTCCCGACGTCGATCAGAGGCCTTTTGCTCGACTGTGACCGTGCCCAACACGTCTCCCAACGGCCTCTGACCTACTGCGATGCGCCCTCCAGCGCCCCTTGCTTTACTCTAACGATACTCGTGTCAAGTCCCCACTGCCACCGATCGACTCTGGGACGACGCGCATTGCCTTTTGCTCGACCGTTACCGAGCCCAACACGTGTCCCCACGGACTTCAATCGACTGCGGGACGTTCTTAAGCGCCCCTTGCTTTACTCTTACGATGCTCGTGTCGAGTCCCCACTCCCACCGATCGACACTGGGACGTCGCGCATCGCCTTCTGCTCGACTGTGACCGCGCCAAACACGTGTCCTCACGACCTTAGATCGACCGCGGGACACCCTCCAACGCCTCCTGCTCTCCTCTAACGATGCTCGTGTCCAGTCCCCACTGCCACTGATCGACTCTGGGACGACGCGCATTGCCTTTTGCTCGATTGTGACCGTGCCAAACACGCGTCCTTACGACCTCAGATCGACTGCGGGACACCCCCCAGCGCCTCCTGCGCCACTCTAACGATGCTCGTGTCCAGTCCCCACTGCCACTGATCGACTCCGGGACGACGCGCATTGCCTTCTGCTCGACTGTGACCGTGCCTCACACGAGTCCCCACTGCCTCTGAACGACTCTGGGACGACGCGCATTGCCTTTCGCTTGACTAAGACCGTGCCCCACACGAGTCCCCACTGCCACTGATTGACTTCACGAGGCCATCCAACGCCTTCTGCTCCATTCTGTCGATGCTCGTGTCAAGTCCACGTTGCCACCGATCGACTCTGGGACGACGCGCATTGCCTTTTGCTCGACTGTGACCGTGCCTAACCCGTGTCCCCGCGGCCTCGGATCGACTGCGGGACGCCCTTCAGCGCCTCCTGCTCCACTTCAGCGATGCTTATGTCCAGTCCCCACTGCCACTGATCGACTTCGGGACGACGCGCATTGCCTTCTGCTCGACTGTGACCGTGCCTCACACAAGTCCCCACTGCCTCTGAACGACTCTGGGACGACGCGCATTGCCTTTTGCTCGACCGTTACCGAGCCCAACACGTGTCCCCACGGACTTCAATCGACTGCGGGACGTTCTTAAGCGCCCCTTGCTTCACTCTTACGATGCTCGTGTCGAGTCCCCACCGCCACTGATCGACTCTGGGACGACGCGCATTGCCTTTTGCTCGACTGTGACCGTGCCTAACTCGTGTCCTCGCGGCCCAGAGGATCAGAATCAGATCAGAATCGACTGCAAGAGGCCCTACAACGCCTCCTGCTCCACTCCGACGATGCTCGTGTCGAGTCCCCACTCCCACCGATCGACTCTGGGACGTCGCGCATTGCCTTCTGCTTGACTGTGACCGCGCCAAACACGTGTCCTCACGACCTCAGATCGACTGCGGGACACCCTCCAACACCTCCTGCTCTTTTCTAACGATACTTGTGTCCAGTCCCTACTGCCACCGATCGACTCTGGGACGACGCGCATTGCCTTCTGCTCAATTGTGACCGTGCCAAACACGCGTCCTTACGACCTCAGATCGACTGCGGGACACACCCCAACGCCTCCTGCTCCACTCTAACGATGCTCGTGTCCAGTCCCCACTGCCACTGATCGACTCCAGGACGTCGCGCATTGCCTTCTGCTTGACTGTGACCGTGCCTCACACGAGTCCCCACTGCCTCTGAACGACTCTGGGACGACGCGCATTGCCTTCTGCTCGACTGTGACCGTGCCTCACACGAGTCCTCACTGCCTCTGATTGACTCGGAGACGACGTGCATTGCCTTTCGCTTGACTAAGACCGTGCCTCACACGAGTCCCCACTGCCGCTGATTGACTTCAAGGGGCCATCCAACGCCTTCTGCTCCATTCTGTCGATGCTCGTGTCAAGTCCACGTTGCCACCGATCGACTCTGGGACGACGCGCATCGCCTTTTGCTCGACTGTAACCGTGCCCAACTCGTGTCCTCGCGGCCTCGGATCGACAGCGGGACGCCCTTCAGCGCCTCCTGCTCCGCTTCAGCGATGCTTATGTCGAGTCTTCACTCCCGCCGATCGACTTAGAGACGTCGCGCGTTGCCTTTCGCTCGACTGTGACCTTGCTTGACACGAGTCCCTACTGCCACTGATCGACTCTGGGACGACGCGCATTGCCTTCTGCTCGACTGTGACCGTGGCAAACACAAGTCCCCACTGCCTCCGATCGACTCTCGGACGACGCGCTTTGCCTTTTGCTCGACAGTGACCGTGCATCGTCAGAGTGGAGCAACAGGCGTTGGACGGCCTCCCGCAGTCGATCAGAGGCCGTAGAAACACGTGTTAGGCACGATCACAGTCGAGCAAAAGGCAACGCGCGTCGTCCCGGAGTCGATCGGTGGCAATGTGGAGTCGACACGAGCATCGTCAGAGTGGAGCAGGAGGCGTCGGACGGCCTCCCGCAGTCGATCGGTGGCAGTGGGGACTCGTGTGAGGCACAGTCACAGTCGAGCAAAAGGCAATGCGCGTCGTCCCAAAGTCGATCGGAGGCCGTGAGGACACGTGTCGGGCACGGTTGCATTCAAGCAAAAGGCAATGCGCGTCGTCTCTGAGTCGATCAGAGGCAGTGGGGACTCGTGTTAGGCACGGTCACGGTCAAGCACAAGGCAATGCGTGTCGTCCCAGAGTCGATCGGTGGGAGTGGGGACAAGTGTTGGGCACGGTTGCATTCAAGCAAAAGGCAATGCGCGTCGTCTCTGAGTCGATCAGAGGCAGTTGGGACTCGTGTTAGGCACGGTCACGGTCAGGCACAAGGCAATGCGTGTCGTTCCAGAGTCGATCGGTGGGGGTGGGGACTCGATACAAGCATCGTCGGAGTGAAGCGGAGGGCGACGTTTGGCGTCCCGCAGTCGATCACAGGCCGTGTGTACACGTGTGAGGCACGGTCATAGTCGAGCAAAATGCGATGCGCGTCGTCTCAGCGTCGATCGGTGGCAGTAGGGACACGACTCGAGCATTGATTGAGTGATGCGGGAGGCGTTGGAGGGCTTTCCGCAGTCAATAGGAGGCCTTGTGGACACGCGTCAGGCACAGTCACAGTCGGGCAAAAGACAATGCGCGTCAATCCAGAGTCGATTGGTGGCTGTGGGGACTTGACACGAGCATCGTTAGAGAGATGCAAAAGGCGCTGAAGGGCGTCCCGCAGTCGATC